>NC_141876.1:528222578-528525609 GCF_056163025.1 Triticum urartu
TACGTAGCGTCGACCAAGCACAGACATAACAGAGGACACTTCTCTCTATTAATTATAACTAGCTAACACAATATATGAAACACCTAAATTAACCCCCTAAAACCCCCAACCCCCCCCCTTTCAAAAAAAACAAAAACCCCAGCCACAGAAGTGCTGACGCGTGGATGCCTATTGGTCCCGGTTGGTGCCACCAACCGGGACCAAAGGGTCTCCACGTGGGCAGTGCGTAGAGCCCAGTCAGGAGACCCTTTGGTCCCGGTTGGTGCCACCAACCGGGACCAAAGGGTCTCCTGACTGGGCTCTGCGCACTGCCCACGTGGAGGGCCTTTAGTCCCGGTTCTGGATTGAACCAGGACTAAAGGGTGGAGGTATTAGTACCGACACTTTAGTCCCGGTTCCTGAACCGGGACTAAAGGCCCTTACGAACCGGGACTATAGGCCCTTTTTCTACCACTGTTTATCTTGCATGGTTACAAATTTTAGTTGTTTTTACAAGGAATGGTGTGCGATAGCTTAGTGCATTTTATCTTATAGTAAAATAATTAGAACTACTCTGCACATGGATACCCTTGCGTGTACAATTGCTGTATTTTTTAGAAGATACTAACTAACTAAAGATTCTAACTGCCGCTCTTTGTAGATTTTGAAGGAAGGGGAGAAGTCTGGTAAGCCACCCCCTTAGGAAGCGGATGGACTAGCTCGACGCGGTCATTTCCTGCCCATTCTGCAATCATGGGAGCAGCATTGAATGCCGAATGTTAGTACTATATTCACGTGTTTTCCTGTTAGTTGGTTGATAATGGATGGCTATATATCCATTCAACATTGTGAATGGCCTTCTTTTTCTCATCAGTCATATGCACAACCTGAGTGGTGAGGTTACTTGTCAAATCTGCCAGGAAAGCTTCAGCACCACTACAAATGGTACATAGAACTACAGATTGTACCTCTGGCATGCCGACGTCCTCACCCCATCATTGTGCGCCCCCGCCTGTCCGCTCATGCATTCACATTGAGGAAGATGATGAGTACCTCGGCCTGGCCACATCGCCGTCCTCTCCCCATCATCACGCGCCCCCACTCGTCATCCATCCGCAGCTTTTCCAGTCCCGGCCACCGGAGAGTCTCGCCGCTGGGAACAAGCACCTTGCAATCGTGGTGTGCTTCTCCGTTGGTGCTGTCGTATAGACATCTTGCAAGTAAGTGACCTTCAATCCAAATGTTATCTTTCTCTGCACTTGATTTCAGTTGCTTTCTTACGGTCTCCTGAATTACTTGGCATGTGTCAGCCATTCTGAATAGGGAACGTTCTTACGGGACATCATGTTCACTTGGGATACTTAGTGGATTAAGGAAGAAATTTTGAAATGCTTCTGAAACAATATCGTTTCATTAGTTGAGGACTTTGGGTAGTTCAGCATGTTCGATTGAGCATAATTAAGAAGCTTCATTTGTAATTATATAAAAAAAATTGTAAAATGATCTGTAAAAGTTGAACTTCTCACCAAAATTATATCCCTGAAGTTAAATCAAGTGAAAAAATAGTGTGCTACAGTGCAGTTACTTGCATCTGGGACTGATCCGATGAAGAAATTATTCTGTTAAAAACCTGGCAGATAGTTTTTTTGCTAGCAATATAATTATTCTTGTTTGGATGTGCTTGTTTTGGATTAAATGATAGAATGGGTGTTGTACTATTGTTCTTGATTTTCTCACTTATTTAGTAGTGTTTGACGGGCATTCTAATCATCTTTTGAGACCATTTTGGACATGGAACCTGATTGAAAAGCTCGGACTTTCCTGTTAGCAAGAGTATTTTATATCTGACCATGAAAATCTGTAATGCTATTGTTCCTACAGATTCAAGAACTCAGATTTAGTAACACGATAGATTTTTATCATGCCTCGCTATGAAATCATGTTTGCTTGCAGTGCAAAGGTCAATTGAGAATTTGAGATCCTTTGTGAAGAACTGTAGATGCTTGCTTGTCGACTGCCTAGAGATTTTGTTTCTGAATATTTTTGTGTTGGATCGCAGGATGTTGCTGATATATGGTCGTGTTTGTTCAAAAAGTCATGTTGTGTTACTGATCAGGATATTAGTATATCCCAATCTCATCACAGGATCTGTTCACTAGGTTTCTGAAACTATATAGCATTTTATTAGTTATGGGTTGGGGCAGTCTTCCTTTTTTCCTCTTGAGAAAACATTGAAGCTTAATGTCTTGATGCATTTGAAAAAGAGAATGGGAAAACAAAACAATTTACTTAAGGGTTACATGAGTGCCTCTGAATTTTAAAAAATGTCAGCAATAGTTTCCTGTTTTGACTAAGATTCTTTATTTTCTTGGGAGCAAGCATTTTCTGTAATTCACACCACAACATGACGGCATGTGCATAGAAAAAACCATCATTTCGGTAATCAGAATATTAGCTTCGGTAGCCTCATTTGAAATTGTGTCTGTCTGTCAGGTTGATGTCGAGGTAGCTAGCAAAGATGCATGATGCATATATTATTCAGTACTGTTCTTACTGACGTTTTTCTTTCTGATGATAAACCACGGGGATAAATTGGCAATGTATCTCTTCACCTTCCAGAATGAGAGCTTCACGGAGGTCCTCCTGGTGTGGGAGATCATGAGAGCCTAGAAATGCAAATGAGGCTGGAAGGATTATTTCGTTGGTGTCTGAGAGCGAAATATTTTGTGTTGCAAAGTTAACCGTGGACCCTGTGTCGGAGCTTTGGGATGATGATCTTGCCACTACGCTGGTCATGTGTCAAGCGTATGCCTTTTACTTTTAATACACGGCATTTTTGAGGTGCAGGATTTCTCCAACAGCACTATACATAGGGCCTTCCAGACTATCTCATAGATTTTATCTTGTAAAGTCATGTGAGTTGTTTCATATGGTCGAGTGTGAATGAATTGCTGAGATGCCACTTCTGCTGGTTGGGATGTTGATGGCGTGTGTGCTTTTTGCCGCTGCTAGCATCTAGATGAGTAGTACAGTGCACAATTGCATTAGCTTGGGACGTATGTGCTTCAATACTTCTTTTTTCTGTTGGGCTTTAATATTCTACTAAATTTCTGATCGATAAAAATGTTTGTGGCTACTATAGTATATGTGAAATATACAAACATTTATTCCTTGTTTTCTTATCGTCTAATGTGTTTGACACTTTTTCTTTCAGATTTACCTCTCTTCTTTGTGCAGCAGGTGCAAGGTCTCAACATGTTCAAGGCTACTTCCAGCTCTTCTTTTTTCATTTTCATCTTATTTTTGTTCATGCATTTTTCTACCATACAAGGACTTGACGTGATTTTTTGGTTGTAGGTCATGGGGAGCTTCACAATTATGTTAGCTCTATACTGAATGTATCAAAACATTGTTATGGTTACTTCTTATTGTTTGGTTACACAAAGTCATGGCAGCACAAGTTGTATGTATATCTTGAGATACATGGTGATGCGTCTTTGTGAGATTAATTGTGAACCAAATTTATTGATGCTTTGACAGTTTCTGATTTAGTGGCTTACGCTGAAGGTGCATACCATCAGCAAAGATATGATTAGGCTTAAGATATAAGGAGAAATAACCATTATATATGAAATTTAATTACACATGGTTTTTCGCTTCCGTGAAGGATGGAGTTATGTTTAATGTCTAACTTTCACATTTTGTTGTGTATGGATCCATAGTTGATGACCAAGTTATTGTTTATGTGTGTTATTTGACTGTCAATCTGTGGGTTGTTGTATATAATGGCTGAGAAGTCCACTGTGTGCGCATGTTTGATACGAGATATGGTAGCATATGGAAAGAATATCTGCAAAGCTATATATAGTTCAAATTTAGATTTGAGCTACATTGTTGCATTTGTTCATTTTATTGAAATAATTGTGTCCTAATTAGAATGACCGGGAAAATTTGCTTTTATTATTATACGTGCGTTGCACGTGCACGCTTACTAGTAAAGATCAAATTGGACAAATTTAGAAATACGTGATGATGAAAATTCAAACCTTCTCACAAAGGAATCAGTGAGATAGTGGTATTGGCGGCACTTATCTGGCTCGAAGCTCTCAAGATCGGTATTACACACATACGCGTTAAATTCTTCCTTGATTCCTGCTCGATCCATAAAGTCCTCTGAATGCCATTCACAAGCCCGCACTTTAGCTTCCCTTGGTGGTTCATCATCGACATCACGTATTGTGAGCCTGGGTCCTTCCTTCCTTGAAGGACCACCTTGGTACATTTTCCTAAACATATTTCTTCCTCTGAAAAATTTCTGAAATTTTAGTAACTTCAAAATAAAAGTGAACCAAACTCAACAAAATTGATAGCAACTACTCCCACAAGTGCCTAGAGACTATATAATGCATCAAAACTACTTTTGACCATATAAATTTGACATGCAAGCTCAAGAACAGGGTCACCTAAGCAGCAAAAATATGCAATGAATAAAGCACTAGAACAAAAACTAATTGGACCATTGGAGGAGTCACATACCAAGGAACAATCCCCAAAGCAGTTTTGTGAATGGTGCTTTGAGTACGGAGATCTATAATGGCAGCAAGATGAGCTTGGACTCGGGTTTGAGCTGGTTAGTGCTGTTTGTGGGAGGAAGAAGGAATGTGTGGTAGCTGGAATAAGTGGAGGGGAATCACCGTGGGCTCACGGGGCAGGGGGTGCGCCTAGGGGGGTAGGGCGCGCCCTCCACCCTCATGGCCAGGTGCTTGCTCCCCTGCTGTGTTTTCAGTGCCAGATATTTTCAAATATTCTAGAAAAAATCATATTTAATTTTTAGCGCATTTGGAGAATTTTTATTTTCAGGATATTATTTATTGCATCAGAAAACAGACATAAATTACTATTTTTGCTTTATTTAATATAAATAACAGAAAGTAAAAAGAGGGTACAGAGAGTTGTGTTATCTAAATTCATCCATCTCATGCTCATCAAAAGGAATCCACTAACAAGGTTGATCAGGTCTTGTTAATAAACTCATTCTGAATAACATGGAACCGGAGAATTCTCGAATAACACTAGGTTACCTCAACGGGGATATGCACATCCCCAACAACAAGAATATCATATTTCTTCTTGACAGTAAGAAGAGAAAATTCAAAACCTCCAATAGTAATAGTTGAAAATTTTCCAATAGAATTGATACTATGAACTTGAGGTTGTTTCCTCGGAAAGTTTACCGTATGCTCATTGCCATTAACATGAAAAGTGACATTGCCTTTGGTGCAATCAATAACAGCCCCTGCAGTATTCAAAAAGGGTCTTCCAAGAATAATAGACGTACTATCGTCCTTGGGAATATCAAGAATAATAAAGTTCGCTAAAATAGAAACGTTTGCAACCACAACAGGCACATCCTCACAAATACTGACAGGTATAGCAGTTGATTTATCAGCCATTTGCAAAGATATTTCAGTAGGTGTCAACTTATTCAAATCAAGTCTACGATATAAAAAGAGAGGCATAACACTAACACCGGCTCCAAGATCACATGAAGCAGTTTTAACATAGTTTCTTTTAATGGAGCATGGTATAGTTGGTACTCCTGGATCTCCAAGTTTCTTTGGTATTCCACCCTTAAAAGTATAATTAGCAAGCATGGTGGAAATTTCAGCTTCCGGTATCTTTCTTTTATTTGTAACAATTTCTTTCATATACTTAGCATAAGGGTTCATTTTGAGCATATTAGTTAATCGCGTACGAAAAATATAGGTCTCATCATTTCAGCAAAGCGCTCTAAATCCTCATCATCCTTTTTATTGGATGGTTTAGGAGGAAAAGGCATGGGTTTCTGAACCCATGGTTCTCTTTTCTTACAGTGCTTCCTAGCAACAAAGTCTCTCTTATCATAACGTTGATTCTTTGATTGTGGGTTATCAAGATCAATAGTAGGTTCAATCTCTACTTTATTGTCATTACTAGGTTGAGCATCAACATGAACATCATTATTAACATTATCACTAGGTTCATGCTCATTACCAGATTGTGTTTCAACATCAGAAATAGAGATATCATTGGGATTCTCAGGTGTGTCAACAACAGGTTCGCTAAATTCCTGAGTCATGCAAAGTCCTGTCATTTTTCTTTTTCTTCCTCGTAGTAGGACTATGTGCATCAATATTATTTCTCTAAGAATCTTGCTCAATTCTTTTAGGATGGCCTTCAGGATACAAAGGTTCCTGAGTCATCTTACCAGTTCTAGTAGCCACTCTAACAGCAAAATCATTATTTTACTATTTAATTCATTGAGCAAATCATTCTGAGCTTTAAGTACTTGTTCTACTTGAGTGGTAACCATAGAAGCATGTTTACTAATAAGTTTTAGTTCACCTTTAACATTAGCCATATAATCACTCAAGTGTTCAATCATATAAGCATTATGTTTCAATTGTCTACCAACATAAGCATTAAAATCTTCTTGCTTAACCATAAAGTTATCAAACTCATCTAAGTATTGGCTAGCAAATTTAGTAGGAGGGATTTCAGCTTTATCGTATCTATAGAGAGAATTTACCTTTACTACCTGTGTCGGGTTATCAAGACCATGAGTTTCTTCAATTGGTGATGGACTAAAACCATGTATTTCTTCAACAGGCGGTAAATTAAGACCATGTATTTCTTCAATAGGAGGTAAATTCTTAACATCTTCAGCTTTAATACCTTTTTCTTTCATAGATTTCTTTGCCTCTTGCATATCTTCAGGACTGAGAAATGGAATACCCCTTTTCTTTGGAGTTGGCTTTGGAGTTGGTTCAGGAATTGGATCAGGAAGTGTCCAATTATTTTCATTAGTCAACATATTATTCAATAGAATTTCAGCTTCATCTGGTGTTCTTTCCCTGAAAACACAACCAGCACAACTATCCAGGTGGTCTCTGGAAGCATCAGTTAGTCCATTATAAAAGATATCAAGTATTTCATTTTTCTTAAGAGGATGATCAGGCAAAGCATTAAGTAATTGGAGAAGCCTCTCCCAAGCTTGTGGGAGACTATCTTCTTCAATTTGCACATAATTATATATTTCCCTTAGAGCAGCTTGTTTCTTATGAGCGGGGAAATATTTAGAAGAGAAGTAATAAATCATATCATGGGGACTACGCACACAACCAGGATCAAGAGAATTAAACCATGTCTTAGCATCACCCTTTAATGAGAACAGAAATAATTTAAGGATATAATAATAGCGAGTTTTCTCATCATTAGTGAACAGGGTAGCTATATCATTTAATTTAGTAAGATGTGCCACAACAGTTTCAGATTCATAGCCATAAAAAGGATCAGATTCAACAAAAGTAATTATCTCAGGGTCGACAGAGAATTCATAATCCTTATCAGTAACAAAGATAGGTGAAGTAGCATAAGCAGGATCATATTTCATTCTAGCATTCGGAGTTTTTTGTTTCAGCTTAGCTAATAATTTCTTAAGATCACTCCTATCATTGCAAGCAAGAAAGTCTCTAGCAGTTTCTTCATCCATAACATAACCTTCAGGAACAACAGGCAGTTCATATTTAGGGGGAGAATCTTCATCATCACTTTCATCAATATTATCAATTTCAATAATTTCATTCTCTCTAGCCCTAGCAAGTTGTTCATCAAGAAATTCACCAAGTAGCACAATAGTATCAAGCATAGAAGTAGTTTCATCATAAGTATCATGCATAGCAGAAGTGGCATCATCAATAACATGCGACATATCAGAATTAATAGTAGAAGCAGATTTAGGTGTCGCAAGCTTACTCAAAACAGAAGGTGAATCAAGTGCAGAGCTAGATGGCAGTTCCTTACCTCCCCTCATAGTTGAGGGATAAATCTTGGTTCTTGGATCTTTCAAATTCTTCATAATGATAAGCAGATATAAATCCCAAGTAACTCAAAGAATAGAGTTATGCTCCCCGGCAACGGCGCCAGAAAATAGTCTTGATAACCCACACGTATAGGGGATCACAACAGTTTTCGAGGGTAGAGTATTCAACCCAAATTTATTGATTCGACACAAGGGGATTCAAAGAATATTCTCAAGTATTGGCAGCTGAGTTGTCAATTCAACCACACCTGGAAACTTAATATCTGCAGCAAAGTGTTTAGTAGCAAAGTAATATGATAGTAGTGGTAACGGTGGTAAAAGGTAACGATGGCAAAAGTAATATTTTTGGTGTTTTGTAGTGATGATAACAATAGCAACGGAAAAGTAAATACGCGAAGAACAATATATGGAAAGCTCGTAGGCATTGGATCGGTGATGGAGAATTATGCCGGATGCGGTTCATCATGTAACAGTCATAACCTAGGGTGACACAGAACTAGCTCCAGTTCATCAATGTAATGTAGGCATGTATTCCGAATATAGTGATACGTGCTTATGGAAAAGAACTTGCATGTCATCTTTTGTCCTACCCTCCCGTGGCAGCGGGGTCCTATTTTGGAAACTAAGGGATATTAAGGCCTCCTTTTAATAGAGTACCGGAACAAAGCATTAACACATAGTGAATACATGAACTCCTCAAACTACGGTCATCACCGGTAAGTATCCCGATTATTGTCACTTCGGGGTTAACGGATCATAACACATAATAGGTGACTATAGACTTGCAAGATAGGATCAAGAACTCTCATATACTGATGAAAACATAATAGGTTCAGATCTGAAATCATGGCACTCGGGCCCTAATGACAAGCATTAAGCATATCAAAGTCATATCAACATCAATCTCAGAACATAGTGGATACTAGGGATCAAACCCTAACAAAACTAACTCGATTACATGATAAATCTCATCCAACCCATCACTGTCCAGCAAGCCTACGATGGAATTACTCACGCACGGCGGTGAGCATCATGAAACTGGTGATGGAGGAAGGTTGATGATGATGATGGCGATGGATTCCCCTCTCCGGAGCCCCGAACGGACTCCAGATCAGCCCTCCCGAGAAAGTTTAGGGCTTGGTGACTGCTCCGTATCGTAAAACGTGATGAATCCTTCTCCCTGGTTTCTTCCTCCCCGAAAGTGAATATATGGAGTCCAGGTTGAGGTCGGTGGAGCATCAGGGGGCCCACGAGGCAGGAGGGCGCGCCCCCCACCCTCGTGGACAGGTGGAGGCCCCCCTGACGTGGATCTTCCTTCCAGTATTTATTATATATTCAAAAATAATTCTCCGTTGATTTTCAGGTCATTCCGATAACTTTTATTTCTGCACAAAAATAACACCATGGCAATTCTGCTGAAAATAGCGTCAGTCCGGGTTAGTTCCATTCAAATCATGCAAGTTCGAGTCCAAAACAAGGGCAAAAGTGTTTGGAAAAGTAGATGCGACGGAAGCGTATCACCCCTCCCCCGTATATAAAGGGGAGAGGAGGCGAGGGCCGGCCGGTCCCTACGGCGCGCCCCAAGAGGGGAATCCTACTCCTAGTAGGAGTAGGTTCCCCCTTTCTTAGTCCAACTAGGAGAAGAAGGAAGGAGAGGGAGAGGGAGAGGGAAAGAGGGGCCGCGCCCCCTCCCCTTGTGCTATTCGGACTCCCCTTGGGAGGGGGGGCACCACCTCCTGGCTGCGGCCCTCTCTCCCCCGTAAGGCCCACTAAGGCCCATAACTTCCCCCCCCCTCGGGGGGGGGGGTCCGGTAACCCTCCGGCACTCCGGTTTTATCCGAAACTATCCGGAACACTTCCGGTGCCCGAATAACATGGTCCGATATATCAATCTTCATGTCTCTACCATTCCGAGACTCCTCGTCATGTCCATGATCACATCCGGGACCCCAAACAACCTTCGGTACATCAAAAAACATAACTCATAAGACATATCGTCATCGAATGTTAAGCGTGCAGACCCTACGGGTTCGAGAACTATGTAGACATGATTGAGACACATCTCCAATCAATAACCAATAGCAGAACCTGGATGCTCATATTGGTTCCTACATATTCTACGAAGATCTTTATCGGTCAAACCGCACAACAACATACGTTGTTCCCTTTGTCATCGTTATGTTACTTGCCCGGAATTCGATCGTCGGTATCATCATACATAGTTCAATCACATTACCGGCAAGTCTCTTTACTCGTTCCGTAATGCATCATCCTGTGACTAACTCATTAGTCACATTGCTTGCTAGGCTCATAGTGCATTACCGAGAGGGCCCGGTAATACCTCTCCGATACACAGAGTGACAAATCCTAATATCGATCTATGCCAACTCAACAAACACCATTGGAGACACCTGTAGAGCATCTTTACAATCACCGGTTACGTTGTGACGTTTGATAGCACACAAAGTGTTCCTCTGGTATTCGGGAGTTGTATACTCTCATAGTCATAGGAACATGTATAAGTCATGAAGAAAGCAATAACAATAAACTAAACGATCATAGTGCTAAGCTAACGGATGGGTCTAGTCCATCATATCATTCTCTAATGATGTGATCCCGTTCATCAAATGACAACACATGTCTATGGCTAGGAAACTTAACCATCTTTGATTAACGAGCTAGTCAAGTAGAGGCATACTAGGGACACTATGTTTGTCTATGTATTCACACATGTACTAAGTTTCCGATTAATACAATTCTAGCATGAATAATAAAGATCTATCATGATATAAGGAAATATAAATAACAACTTTATTACTGCCTCTAGGGCATATTTCCTTCACTTTGCTCAATCCCTCGATCTTTGTAACCCATATACAATCAATAAACATGAGCATGAGTGGGGATTACCTTGTCTATGAAGGGCCTAGACCTAGGCAAACTCTGTCCTTGTTGCCATCTTATCTACTCATCTGGTCGGATACCCCATCGAGAGGGAACACATCCGGTTTCTGAAGGGGATGCGGGGACCATTACTTCGTTGACGTCAAAACTTATTATGTGCTCAATAGTGTACATTCCATGACACATGTCAGGTCTGGCCTTTTTCGGGGGGGGGGGCTATCATATTACAGACATTTACTATATTTTCTTGGGTTTAATGCCGAAAATTCGAGATCTGAGTTGCAACACATCAAATTATGGCCGAAAACAGGCTGGAAGTACCTATTTGCGGTCTTGGGTCCTTGACTAGGCTCTGTGCACCCAACAGAGAGGGAGGGCCAGGCACCAGGGGCCAAGGACAGGCCACCGACGTGCGGGATTGTTGTCGTTTCCACAGAAATTCATGAGAGGACCAAAATTCATGGGACCCGGCGTGGTGTTATCACAAGACCCCTATAGTGTGTGGTAGAAGTTCGAGAGGGGTTTGCAGAAGCCTTCATTGAGGTAGCGTGGAAACGAGACTTTCTCCGAGGAAAGATCTAGCTTTCAAGAGGGATCACGTCCGATAGTGAAGGGGAGAGGGGCGGGGCATGTTCCTTCGTTGGCCTAGAAACCGCTAGGGGCCAAGGTTAAAAGAAGTAAAAAATAAAGACAAAAGAAGAAATTAAATTGCAATAAAATTTAAAAAGAAGAGAGAAAGAATGAAAAAAAATCGCCGCCCGTGTTCTGGCACTTGGCAAAGTTTGTGCGAAAAATGACTTAGCGAAAATGCCCGCTCGCACCCTCTCTCCTTTGTTGAGTTCTCGTGTATCAGCACTCGACAAGTGTCATGTGTGAGTGACTTAGCGAAACGCCTGGGCACACCCTCATTTCCTAAATCCCCACCACCGACCCACCGGCGGCTCCGTCGCCCCCCTCGCCAAAATCCCGCTGATGACGCCCCTCGCCCCACAGCCCATATCTGCCTCAGTCATCGTCGTCCCTGTCCACCTTGGCCGTCGCCCCCACCATCAATGTCGAGCCTGAGCAGCCCACGTTGTGGCGCCCCCTCCACCCGATGTCAAGCAATCCACCACCGCAATATCCCCCCCCACCCCGGTCGTCGCCTCCCTCCACCCAGCCGGCATCGCCCCCTCCACCTGTATGACATGTGGACGCCTTGCTCCACCTTTTTTAATTATAGCTTAATTGCTATAGTTTAATTATTGGAATTTTGTTAATCGCTATACTTTTGTTAGAGTAATTAAGTTGTTATAGGTTAATTTCTATATGTTAATTAATTTATTATAGGTTAATTGCTATAGTTTTGTTATGGGAATTTTGTTATAGGTCATTTTAATTAGTAGGTTAATGAATTTGTTGCAGGGTAATGAATTTTATAATATGTTAATCATTTTTTATAGGAATTATGTTACAGGTTATTTAAATTGCTATAGTTTCCTATATGCCATTTTAATTAGTAGGTTAATGATTTTTTAATAAGAATTTGTTATAGGTTAATGAATTTTGTTATAGGATAATTTGCTATAGGAATTACTCTGGTTACTCACATGGTGGCTCTGTGTGTGTTTGACTTTGCCAAGTGGCATTGGATGAAGCTCGACAAACCTGTGTGCCACGTGGTACGCATCGTCTCCATCCGACCCGTCAAGTTCTTTTATTATGCCGAGTGTTGTGTTTAGCCCTCAACAAAGTATTTGTCGAGACCCCGATAGAGGAACACAATATACTGGCCTTTTCCTAAAGGGTGTAAGCCGAATACCCTACATCGAGAGTTGAACTCGGTGAAGTGTTTGCCGAGTATTAATTGTCCTTTGCCGGTTTTACAGGGACTCGGCAAAGACCATAATTCCACTAGTGTTCAGGATGTTGTTTCATTCGTTGGTGAGTGCTGAGCTCGGCACCCCTTTTTATTCTCATATGGAATGGTTGTCTTTTAAATTATATATATTTTTTAAAAGGAGGATCACCCCAGCCTCTACATCTGAGTGATGCATGCAGTCATATTATTAAACAAAAGGTCTCATAAATTATATGGTGGTGATTATTCCATAAATTTGCCATCCCGGTTAAAAATAATAATTTATCATCGGGAGCGACTGTATCGTACTGTATTTGTTGACAGACATAGAGAAGTTTGTAAGTCGTCATGCATACCCGAGAAAAAAGCCTTCTCCATATACCGGACGTCACTTTTGTGCAGTTGCTTGATTCACGGGTGTGGGTGTGAACAAACTGAACATTGAGTAAATTCAAGGGATTTGATTGTTGTGAACGGAGAGATTCAGATGGAGCCGTAGATTATTCCTTCCACATGCAAAAGTTTGATAAAAATGACTCTGTAGCACTGAGTGGGGGATTAACAAGATGCCACTCATCCTGCCACAATCTCAACAAGAACAATTTCATCATCCAGGCTGCTAGTAGCACCATCAGTCGAACTACCGAGAATTAAGGTCTTACAATTATTATTGAGCAAGCATAATACTCCGTAACGCACTGAGTCGTGCCCGCCGATGGCCACGGACGAGGTCTCACGCCGGCCAACCAGGCTGATGAGCCGGAGGCCGGCAGCCACCGCGGGCGCCTCAGTCAACGTAGCTGCCGTCTCGCCTCCTCACCTCCACCTTGAGAACGTGGACCTCGCCGGCGCTGCCTTCGCCGAGAGCTCGGAAGAAGCAGGTGTCGCCGACGCCGAGGCCGTTGTCGACGCAGAACTGGTGCCACCCGTACCTGAGCGACGCGCGGGGCCTGCCGCGCTCCCGGGGGCTGTGCTTCAGGTTCACGAACCACGACTTGCCGCGCATCCGCAGCTCCACCTTGCTCCTCTCCGCGTACCCGTGCGCGTTCTGGAACTCCACCGGCACGTTCTGCACGCACACGCCCGCGCGCCACGTCCGGCGACGGCGAGCGGCGGATGGAGTCAGTAACGCGCCTGACTGGCAACGCTCGAGCATGAGCGACTCACCAGGTACTGCTTCTGCCTCACGCCCAGGTTGCACTCCCTCAGCATGACGGTGAACAGCGACGCCGGCCCGTCGTCGACCCCCATCACCGCCATGCTGCTGCTGTTGCCGCCACCGTCGCCGTCGCTGCTGCCACCTTCGCCGTCGCTGCCACTGTCGCCGTCGCTGCTGCTCCCACTGCCTGCCAAACGCGAAAACCATCCTTCTTTAAATCTGGCAGAAGTTACAACCATCGTACTGACACGAAGACAAATTAAAGAAGAGGAAGAAGAGGCGCGTACTGGTGTCACCGTCGTGCTGGTAGTGCCTGCGGCACATGCTGACGTCGAACACCTTGACGGTGAGCACGGCGTCGCCGTCGAAGCTGAAGACGAGGAAGTAGCCGAGCCGCAGGTCGTGGGCGCGGGCGAACTGCTCCCAGCCGCGCCCTAGGTACATGTGGCCGTCGGCGTCCAGCACCACCTTCACGTCCCAGAAACGACGCCCGTGGCCGGCATCCCGCAGCTTCACTTCCTGGGGCTTGCCGCCGTCTAGCAGCACCCTCGTAAACTTGTCAGGCAGCCTCTGCATCGAGGGTCAAGCAGTGATTGAGCCGATCAAACACTAGGCAGCAGAGCGATAAGGAGATGGGTGAACGAAACGTGCACAAAGGGAAGGGAGATCTTGTATATACCAGCCTGCTCGAGGAGTTCTCGAGGATGATCTGGAAGAACTGAAAACCTTCCACGCCGTCCATCTCACGTCTCTCTGCATACATGAATAGATAGGTTAGATGGTGAGGATTGGAACCGAATTCACCTCCTACTGCATTTTGCTAGAGCGGTTTCTCAGAGTTGATGCAAGATTTGAGGAAGAACAGATGGAGCATGATCTAGTATAGCAGCCAAGAACAGGAGGTTTTTTTTTTAGAAAAGGAGGATGACCCCCGGCCTCTGCATCTGGGCGATAAGAACAAGAACAGGAGGTAAGAACAAGAACAAATGCTGCACATTTTGCCCAGTTCACAGGGATCACGTACGCCTCTTAGATGGATCCTAACAATGCCATGAATTCCATGCCTCCCTGCACTCTCTAATCTAAAGCTCTAACACCAAATCGCTATCGAAAATCCTCTCCAAATCCACGAGGAGAAAGAAAGAACAACAGATGGCACGTCACCTTGCTCCGAGCTCATCTCACCTTGCCTGGTGGAAGCGGCCGGCGGACCCCCGGCCGGCGTGGTAGAGCGCAGCCGGCGGTGGCGGCCTGGATCACCCCCACTTGACAGCGGCTGCCTGCGAGCGAGGGTGGACTGCTGCTTGGGGCTGTGGCCGAGCGAGAGCAAAGTGGGGTGTAGGAAGAACCAGTGGCAGTTTGTGGGAGGAAGAAAAAGACCGCGCAATTATCACTGATCTATTTTCGAGGTGTTGGAGACCGCCATTGATCACTTGTACCGTGTTCCATTTTTGGGCTGCTGGATCACCTCACCTCGCACTCGCAGTGGTGCATGTGAAGCAACTGATGCGTACTGCCCGAAAGTGTACCGCATTGGCGAAAAAAGAAGTGGAAGTGTACCAAGAACGTGGCTTTGCTGCATCCGAGATGGGGTTGCTATTCTCCCTCGTCTTCTTGGTAGGTTGACAGACTAATGTCACCTGACCTGCGAGGCTGCGACGTGTTTGTATCTCTGAGTTTCAATAATAATCATTTCCCGATCTGTTTGAATTCTGAACTCATCCGTGTCCCATGACATAAATTGGAGTATCATGTCAAACTGACCAGAAATTTATTTAGAGCTGAATACTTGCATATGCTAAGGGCATCTCTATCTAGCCCACACCCTAAAAAATAGAAGAGTAAACTGCCGAGTAAATCGTAGTGAAATATTTTTACTCCACTAAGTTTTGGTCGGTTCTAGCCGATCCCCTAAATTTACCCGAGTACAGTTTTGTTTTTTTGCCAAAGTATTCAAATTCTAGTTTATTAATACATTGCAACTAAATATTAGCACCCATATGAAAATCAAACATAATAAATAAGTTCTACACAATTCACGGATATTACATCCGTGAATGTTAAATTGAAGTTTCCGTGTCCCACAAGATATAAATTGAAGTATTGTATCATACTGCCCAGAAAAAAAATAGAGGTGGATACTTGAATTTGCCAAGTAGCCCAATTATAGTGAATGTTCAATTTGAGAAGTACCCCTCCGAGAACAGGGTGCCATCCTGTTGGCTAGGATAGCATGGAGCTATCTACCCCACCCGGGTTCGAGTCACGGACTGGCCCGTGGTGCTTGGAGTTTCTTCTATCAAAATATGCCTCCAAGGGCTAGTTCTATATGGTCTCGTTTTTTAGAAATACCCCTTGGTTCCAAATTATAAGATGTTTTGGATATTATAATATGGACTAGAGATACACTAAAATGAGTGAAAACACACACTAAAACACGTCTATATATGTACATCTGATTCAGAAAAAAATAGAATATTTTATAATAGTGTTCCTTTCCTATCAGGCAGAGTGCCTCGTCTAACCTCATGTATGTTCCACCTCCTTCTTTCTGTTTTGATTTTTCCCCTCCTACCTCTGGGTTTTTGCATCTTTTTTTTCTTAAAAAAAGCGTCTTAGTTGTCCCACAATCTATTGACTTATCAAATAAAATTATGTTTTCTTTGGTAAACCGATAAAATTTTCCAAATAAGTGATTAACAAATAAATTATAAAATTTATTTAGGTAGATAAATAACAGACAGGGTTTCATAAAATCCTAAAATACATTAATATGGGCGGGTAAATCATAGAGTAGCGTACTACAATATTTATATCTCGTTGCCACACATACAATTATCTGCTGAAATTTTGTCTCGATAGCAGTTTCAGAAATTCCTAATCAATCCTAGAGGCCCACGCAGCCCATTTGTGCAAGGCAAGAGGTGGAACAAAAATTTAGTCCCACATTGCTAGTTTAGATGGAGTTGGACCTCTTTATAAGGGAGGTTCTTTCCCCACATGTATGAGCATGAGAACAAAAGGGACATCCACGCGCGCTCCTCCTCCGCCGCCCTCCTCGTCACGCCGCGCCGCGCCGCGGGTTGCGGGAACGAGCCGATGTCTAAATTTTTGCCACGCACGACGGGTATACGAAAGGGCTAGTTCTATATGGTCTCGTTTTTTAGAAATACCCTTTGGTTCCAAATTATGAGATGTTTTGGATATTATAATATGGACTAGAGATACACTAAAATGAGTGAAAACACACACTAAAACACGTCTATATATGTACATCTGATTCAGAAAAAAATAGAATATTTTATAATAGTGTTCCTTTCCTATCAGGCAGAGTGCTTCGTCTAACCTCATGTATGTTCCACCTCCTTCTTTCTGTTTTGATTTTTCCCCTCCTACCTCTGGGTTTTTGCATCTTTTTTTTCTTAAAAAAAACGTCTTAGTTGTCCCACAATCTATTGACTTATCAAATAAAATTATGTTTTCTTTGGTAAACCGATAAAATTTTCCAAATAAGTAATTAACAAATAAATTATAAAATTTATTTAGGTAGATAAATAACAGACAGGGTTTCATAAAATCCTAAAATACATTAATATGGGCGGGTAAATCATAGACTAGCGTACTACAATATTTATATCTCGTTGCCACACATACAATTATCTGCTGGAATTTTGTCTCGATAGCAGTTTCAGAAATTCCTAATCAATCCTAGAGGCCCACGCAGCCCATTTGTGCAAGGCAAGAGGTGGAACAAAAGTTTAGTCCCACATTGCTAGTTTAGATGGAGTTGGACCTCTTTATAAAGGAGGTTCTTTCCCCACATGTATGAGCATGAGAACAAGAGGGACATCCACGCGCGCTCCTCCTCCGCCGCCCTCCTCGTCACGCCGCGCCGCGCCGCGGGTTGCGGGAACGAGCCGATGTCTAAATTTTTGCCACGCACGACGGGTATACGAAAGGTCACGCGGGAGTTGAAACATTTTTCTGTAGTGGACACTGAATTCGAACGGCGCGCCTCTTCGGCCGCTGCCTGTTCGCTTTGTCTTCCTTCGTTGCTTCACCTCCCGCCGCAGCCTCTTCGCGTCCTTCTCCTGTGCCTATATAAGAGAGGTCGCTCCTCTCCAGAGAGACACACCAGAAGATCCCCTTCCTCTCACCACAAAGTTCCTGAGCACTGCGCTGCTGCTACGATCTTCCCCATCCCGGCTTGCGGCGTGCACCGCATGTCGGGACAGTAGGCCTCCGAAACCGCACCTTTTGAGTCCTGTACGGGAGAAGGGTGATAAGGTTTTTGGGGAGCGCTCAACGCGACTACTGGCTGCTTCATCACGAATGATCCGGTCGCCGACGACTACTTCCCCGACGACGACTTCTTCCCTGACGTCCACGACCTCCTCGACGACATGGCAGGCGAGGACACCGACCCCAAGTCCAGCGCTTCTTCTGCTGCTGTCCCGTACGTGTTCTTGTCTTTTCTATTAAAGGTTCTGCCGCAGTTCCTTGTTCTAGTCCTTGTCCTACACATGTTAGGTTCTACTTCCTATATGCTACTTGCTATACTGTCTGCTTTAGATATGATAGGCTACGGTTCATATATGCAAAAGCTATTTACCTTCTCTCTGTCAGAACGCATGACTTGTTTTATCTCTTCTATATTAGTCATGCTTTATCTAGTATTTCTGTTAATAAAATCATTTGGTAAATTGCTCATATTTCCAACATTATCTAGTCATATGAAAAGTTATCAGTGTACCATTTGGATTGAACTTGGAACAGTGCAACTAAAATCACAAGTCATCATATTAGACTTGGATGAAACACGATTCGTCATTTTAGACTGGTTCAATGATTTTCATTGAGATTATTTTGAATTTGTTTCATCGTATTTATTCAATTGAGATGTTCAATTTCGGATCTGGTTCATAATTTTGACTGAGTCAACAATTCCGATTGAGGTTTTCAATTTTGAATTTGGTTCATAATTTTGACCGGATTAATGATTTCTCAAATCAATTGGCAACAACCAGTCTACAAAAACATATGAGTCATGCGCACCTTCTCCTCACCTGGCAAACAAGAATTGTCAACATGCCACACTATAGCATGAATATGGTACAATTAGCGCGAGAAGCTTTCGCACATACATGTGGGTTGATCAGTAAATAACACGGAATCATACCTTCAAGAAAAAGAAAGAAAAAAAACCCACCACAACACCGCATTATTAAAAAACATACAACATCATCTCCCCCACGCGCCAAACCAAAAAAACAAAAAAAACATGAAACCCCAACAATACAAACGGCGCAACAAAGCGTGCATAACCCTTTTTGTGCTGTAAATCTCAACTATTTCCGTAACCTGCATGTTTAATTTAGCCTAGAACAAAGTCGATTTTGGGGCAAATTTTCGGCAATAATGTCAAAATGGGCAGCATAACTGCTGGAAAATTCAGCAAAGTGAGCCAAAGTTTGTTTTGAGAAAGAACTTGTATGTGTAACGCAACCCATAACAACGAGTACTATATTCCTTACCAGGCGTGAACATGATTCGATCGTCCAAGAGAAAAAAAGAAGAAGAAGCCGATAGGGATAGTCAGACGCTGACAGGCCCACAGGGGAAGGAGAGCATAATTTCTTTGCCTTGCAAGGCAGTGTGATGGGTGCCTGGAGCTCCCTTGGAAGTATACACAGTTTTTAGAAAAGATATCTTCTGCCATCATGTTCTGCGGGTTCGCTTGATCTCGAGTTCTCAGACTCATGAATGAGGCCTGGATGCCTTCTCATACTTTCACTTCGCGACCCTCGATTACACAATGAAAAATAATGTGCTGATGACATTGGCAGGGGATGACAGTGTGTGTGTGTGTGTGTGTGTGTGTGTGTGTGTGTGTGTGACGCTCATACATTTGAGATTTTACCATGGCTGCCTCTGCCTGAAATCCAGTAGGTTAGGTGTGGTGTGGACCAAAGGCCACCTTATGGAAAGCATTATTGCTCCAAATTATCCTCTGTCTTGGTCAATTCTAGGTCGATCTTCTTACCGGAGTAGCCCATGATTTCGGTCGCTGCCGAGGGAAATGACAGCCCCCTCATGCCCTTGATAACACACACACACGCGCGTGCGCGCGCGCGCGCATCCATCTCTTCCTCCCCGATCTCTTCCCCAATTGGCAACTCCTTTACGATGCCTGAGTTTTTCTCTGAATGGTAAGTAAGTTGATCAAAAGGCCGGCCCATCCACCCCCTGAAACGGCATCCAGCACTTTAAGCTTCCACCGGCCACATCCAAAACATGGCACCAGCAAGCAACCGTTCACGTGCTTGTGCAGTTGATCGTAGGTAGCCTTTGTCCAGATGTAAGACTCCACTGTGCACGCGCCTGCAGATTGCATGATTAATGCTGAAGCCTGTCATATCTCATCTCGTAAGTTCAACGGATTTGGCGCCGTTGTTGACAAAGAAATTCAGATTGAGCGGTTTTTTACACAGAAGTCAGATGAAATTTAGAACGTCTCTTCTAGTATGACCGTAGTCAGGCAAATTGCTACCAGATCGCAAGATAGACATCTGCAGGCAGCAGAAAGTTTTCCAAAACCAAGTGATACTGGTTAACAAAGTTGTAGACTTCTCACAAGCCTACAATGATGGTTCCTTCTCTTGGTAGTAATATATTCTAAATTTCATCTCTTTTAGTGCCTACGCGAGACAGCGTTATTCCTCACAGATGGGAGAATCAACCAGGCCCAGATCCGTGTCGATCTAGGAAGCTTGCCCGGGCTATGTTCACAAAGTTTCAGAATTATGTTGTTAGTATGCAGAGTTGACAGTGCGTGCATCCAGATTCAGAGTTAAATAGTTTCAGAACTACATTAGGAACTACATCTTGAAAGGCCTAGATTAGTTGCATTGCTGACACGTACTACCCCAAAATATTCTGATCTTTTATACTACTTGCTTATTAAATGATGTTCTCCATCTTATTTTCTGTACTTTTTTACAGATCGACGACAGAGTTGGTTGCAGCTTCATGACACTATTACACGTTTCTCTGCTACTCTATGGTGACGAGTCTCATAAGAGAAACAACAGAAACCTATCTATATCTATGGTTTGCCGTAGTACTAGTAGATTAATTACTGCAGGTATGCGCTGCACTCGGTGGCAAGAATTTCACTGCTGTAGAGTTGAACAGGCATCTCCTCTGCACTCTTTGAATGGTGGGAGACCTTCTTGTTCTGCATGTCGACGCGAAGCACATGGTGGTTTTTGAACTCCGCGTCACCGTCCTCCGTCACGTCCAGGTCGACCAAGAAGAGGTAGACGACGTCGTCCTCGTCGACGCTCAGCACCGGGAACGACGGCAGGTTCTGCGGCAAGCCCAGCGAGCGGTGGCTCTCGCTTGCCCAGATGTCCCTCACGTGGTACACCGCGCCTTTCTTCCAACCGCAGAGGTCCGGCGACAGCGTCCAGATGGCCAGCGTTACCTCGTCGCCGGGCCGATCGCCGTAGCCATCCATGGCGACGAACTTGATGCTGCCGCCGACGCAGGCCATGCAGCGGAACTCCTCCGCCTCAAGTGGCGATTCCCGTTTGTACATCTGGCCGCGGTCATACGCCGGGCACTCTCCGGGCAGCGGAACGAAGCGGAACCCTGGGTCGGCGCCGTGCCGGAGCAGCCCGCGCACATCGCAGACGGCCATGCCTTTGAACAGATCCACCCAGCAGATGCTGGAGCCTCAATACGAGAAGCACGTGTCTGCCCTGAAGAAGTGGCCGGGACAGGACAGCTCGTGGGGGAAGCTCGAGACCTTCAAGATCCATTCCGCGGTGGACGGGTCGGAGTCTATTACCGTGGTCAGCTCGACAAGGACGTAGCCGCCTTCCTCGAGGCACAGGACGGCGGCTCCCATACCGACGTCGGCACGGTCGTAGTCAAAGGGGGGCGGGGGGATCGCCGAGAGGGAGTTGTTGCCGGCGTCGTAGATCAGATAGCCTCCTTCCGAGTTGGTCGCGGGGCGGTAAGGATCGGCGAAGAGGGCGACCAGGTTCTTGTCCGCGCTGGCGACGTAGGCGGATGTGACATCTCTGTCGCATATCCCCGGCCGCAGTATGCGGAGGGAGGACAGCTCCGGCGGATCGGCGAAGCGGGCGTCCGGTTTCAGGGTCCGCAGGTAGGCGAGGACGGCGTCTCTTCTGTCTTGTTGGCTTGACACTACGCTCTTGGTGCCGCCGATGGACGCATCTCCTGCTGTTTCGCTCGGGTCGTGCTCGATGTCAATCATCCGCTTCAGCAACACCCAGCTGGTTGGGGCCATGGCAGCGCTTGTGTCGAGAAAACAGGAAGGAGACGATCTAGGTTTAGCAGGGGAAGGAAGAGACAGCAACCTCGATCGGGGAGGGGTATGAACCCGCGATGAAGGGGCGGCGTCGTGATCGGTAAGTAGCAAGGGGAGAGGGACGCGGATCCACAGCCATTGGATGGTGGATACGTAAGGACGAGATACAAACCAAGAAGAACAAGGGGCTCATGGAGCTGGTGCACGGTGGACCGGCTCCATCAGAATCAGAAACACACAAAAAAACAAAGGGTTTATGCCTGCTTCAATCCTTTTCCTCAAAAGTATTTGGAAAACATGCGAGGTACTCGATCTGTACTTCATTTCAAGACACATTAATAGAAAAACTTGTCTGATATGTTAAAAGGTAGGCTAGTAGTTGTGTAAACGTGACATGTTGTCACGAATATTGTATGCGTGACTTGTAAAGAGATGGCACAGGTTGTTAGCGTAGGATTAGCCTTATCTTGTATAGCTTGGAGTAGAGGCAAAGCCTAGCAACAACCTGTGCATGTTGTACTTGATCCTTTGTGTATTTAACACGGACGCGTCCATGCGTACACCCAGATTCAGGAGAGATGAGATTTAGGACCACCGTCCGATCTAATACAACTTTCATGTGGATCCGAACCCTGTCAGCATTCAAATTTCTTTGATTTTGTATTTTTTTTTTTGCGGGGAAAACTTCCAATCTATTCATCTTCAATCATGGTAGTACAACGAATACTAGAAATAATAAAAATTACATTCAGATCCGTAGACCACCTAGCGACGACTACAAGCACTGAAGCGAGCGGAAGGCGCGCCGCTGCCATCGCCCCTCCCTCATCGGAGACAGGCAAAATAAAAAAGAGCTAATTACACTTGTAGTACATGAACTTGCGCGGTGGGTACAGATTCATACATAAACTTGAAAAATGATACAAATGGGTCCCTAAACTATAATTTCAGGTACATTTTGATACATTTGCTGTTAAATCTAACGGCGTGACATTAACTTGCAGCCCACTATGTTCTGTATATACGCATGCTGGTCCACCTGTCAGCTGACTAGATATGTGCCGGTGACGACGGCAGAGAGGTTGGACTTCTCGTAGAGCAAAGTTGACGAGGGTATCATACGTGCGGCCTTTACCTTCACCGGCCTGTGTATTCGGTATGTGGCCCGTTGGCAATACGATCTCACTGGTGTACAAAGCTAGCTAGCTTTAACGTGTCGAGCTGCAATATCAATCCTGATTGAGAAGCCACATGCTTGTACGTGAGATATTGAGTCCATTCAATTGCAAAAAGATCGACCAGGTATCCTTCTTTACATAAAACTGTAAATGACCATACTTACAACAATTTATGCGGTCAGTGGTTAGGGCATCTTCAACGGTAAGCCGTAAATTTCCTCCTGCATCTGTTCGTAGACAGGGAAAACGGTTTCTAGACAGAGAGACAGCCATCCAACGCTAGTCGGATACATTTTCACAACAACTTGAACCAGCCGGACAAAATTCGTTCAAACATGTCCAGAATTCATATAAACACGGCCGGATTTTATATAAACATATCAGATTTCATATAAACATGACGGATTTCATTACAAATACATTAAAGCGGTTCTAAGCGGGCTCTGAAGTATAATTAATATCTAATCTAAATGATCGCCGGTGTTCGGTCCCCGTCTCCGGCCATCAGCACCGAGAACTGAAGCTTCGCCATCTCCAGTTCTGCCTCGGCGCTCTCCAGCTCCGCCTCCGTGACCTTCGTTTCCGAAGCCCCGAGAACTGACGTTGTCTGCCTCGACGTCGCCGCCAAGCTACTAATCGGCCGAAGATGCTCAGCCCACCAAGCTTGACGCCAACGGGAGGGGACGAGCAGTGGCCTTCCAGGGACACGAGCGGCGGCGGCCTACCGTGCACTACTCTTCCACGCTGTCGGCGGCGCTCGTGGACGTAAGTCCGTGGCAAGCATGGCCTTCTTCCGCTCCAACGTAAGCCTGTCCTAGAGAGATTTGGCCGCGGAGGGATCCTTGGCGGGGAGCGGTGTGGAGAGAGATGATCCTGGCTATTGCCGGGGCAACGGGCCAGCAGTTCATATAGCACCGATGGGTGGCAGAGGGCCAAACGGATGGCGCCGGAGGAGTCACCTCGGCAACCGCGTGCCATTAATGCGGGCGACAGACGGACAGATGGGAGTCCGTCGTGCCGTTTGAATGCACGCCAGTCGCCTGCACTGGGAAGCAATGCAGGTGGCGCTCTCTCGGCCCGCGCGCTGTTTCAATGCCGGCGCCAGTGAGCGTTCGCATCCGCTTTGACCGGGCATGAATGTGGGCGTTGGTGCTCTGAAGCGGCGCTGACCAAAAACGTGCGGAAGGGGGAGGGATTTTTAGTGGGTCAGGACGGTCAGAAACGGATTTGGGATCGGTCCGGACTCCCGCAAACCTCTCCCAATTTTATCTCCGATTTATGAAAAAAATCACGTCTGAATCTCGCCCCGGACCGATACAGGCGCGCGTTGGATGACTTCCTCGATTCAGATCGTTGCATGAGGTTTGCGTCGGCGTTGGAAATGCCCATAGCCCTGTGCTTGAAACATCTCAAGTCCGAAGGTCGAATCCTGCATCTACATATTTTTATTTGCTTCTCCATCTCTAGTCAACTGACAAGTGGACCCAGCATATACATATACCCACTACCATGCTGGCCTGCGAGTTAACGGCAAGCCTTGCAATTACCGTTAGATTTAACAGCAGGTGTAGCAAAATGTACCCGAAATTATAGTTCAGTGACCCATTTTGCATCATTTTTCAACTTTATGTATGATTATGTACCTATCACGCAAGTTTATGTACTATAGGTGTATTTAACTCAATAAAAAAAAGTCTTCAACAGTGCAGCCGCATGCACACAGCTCACGTCGTCCAAAGCAAATCTGCTAGTATTTTATTCCCTAGTGTTGGCATGCCATAGGTTTTATTAGCACTTGTAGGCCCATTAAGCGCCTCTTGATGATTCCCGCTGCAATTGATGATATGTGTCAGACACAAATCCCAATAGAACTTGCATGGAGACGTGTGGCACTGAGCATAGGTTCGGCGGGTTCCGACCAACATTTCTGCAGATTCACAACTACATCTTGAAAGGACTAGATTAGTTGCATTGCTGACACGACCCCAAAATTTTCTGATCTTTTATACAACATGCTTAAATGATGTTCTCGATGTTATTTTCTGTACTTTTTTACAGATCAAGGACAGAGTTGGTTGCAGCTTCATGACACTATTACATGATGATTCTCTGCTACTCTATGGTGATGAGTCTGACATATAAGAGGGAAAACAGAAACCTATCTATATCTATGGTTTGCCGTAGTGCTAGGTACGCACTGCACTCGGTGGCAAGAATTTCACTGCTGAAGAGTTGAAAAGGCATCTCATCTGCACTTTTTGGATGGTGGGAGACCTTGTTATGCTTCATGTCCACACGAATCAAACAATGGCTCGGAACACCGAGTCACCGTCCTATGTCACGAGCACGTCAGTGAAGAACAGGTAGACAACGTCTTCTCCGTCCATGCTCAGCACCGGGAACGACGGCAAGACCTCCGGCAAGCCTAGCGAGCGGTGGCTCTCGCTTGCCCAGATGTCCTTGACATGGTACGCCTTGCCTTTCTTCCAGCTGCGGAGGTCCGGCGAGAGCGTCCAGATGGTCAGTGTGACTTCATTGCCAGGCCGCTCGCCGAAGCCATCCATGGTGACGAGCTTGATGATCCCGCCAATACAGGCAATGTAACCAGGGCCGGCCCTGGGTAGGGGCAAGAAGGGCAACGCCCTAGGGCCCAGTCCAATGTGGGCCCCAACCCTGTGCACATATGCTACACAGCCGAACAAAATGGGCCTTAAAGCATGTAGCCCAATCAGCTAGGTTACGTTCTGCTAGAAAAAACTAGTAGGTTACGTGAATTCTGAAAGACACCGTCCCAGTTTCGATTCAATCGATCCATCTCGTAACACCAGCCACCGTCGTTTCTTCTTCCTGTCTCCTCGTTCCCCGTTCCGCTCCTACTCCCGAAGCATGCAGTATGCCTAGCAAATTAATGGATACTGCCGCTAAAGTTGATTTCTTTGATACATTTTCAGTTTCTCCATCTTTGCATATAAGTATTCTCATCTAGCGGACGGCCACAGGCAGAGCGCAACACTTCATAAGCTCATTCACTTTGCAAGTTGCAACAGGACAGTTTCTTGGGTCAAAGACCTACAAAGATCTTGTAATTGCATAGTCTTTTTCCGCTTGATCTTTGTACTATTTTTCTTTGTTTTCTAGCGATTCCCAGACTGATCTTCTATTTATGTACATGTTGCTCATTTGAGGATATGTGGACCCTAGGAAGATCCGATATGCTTGGGATTGGATAGCTGGATTTCTTTTATTTTTTCACTGACAAATTCAGGTATTTCAACTCCTTTCTTATAAAATGTTGGCTAAAAACATGATTTTGAGAAATAAGAAAGAAAGTGATAGCAGATAAGTTAGATCCGATATATATTTTTAGTAATAATAGAAAAGGAGTTCTTTAGGGCATAAAAACGTTATGCTTTGTATCTTCTTTTTTGGCGCCGATTGTGCTTTATATTAATGTAATTTATATTTTTTACTATATTAGGCCCACTTTTTAAGTTCGTCCCGGGCCTCCGAAAAGTCAGGACCGGCCCTGAATGTAACGGAACTGCTCTGCCTGCAGTGGCCATTGTTGTCTGAACTTTTGGTCACGGTCGTAGGTCGGGCACTCTCCGGGCAGCGGGACGAAGCGGAGCTCTGGGCGGACGCCATGCCGAAGCAACGCGTCCAGATTACAGACCAGCACGCCTTTAAGCAAATCCACCCAGCAGAATCTGGAGCCTCGATAGGAGAAGCACATGTCTGCCCTGAAGGACAGCTCGGGGGGAAAGCTCGCGACCTTGGTGACCCATTCCGCGGTGGACGAATGCCACGTGCAGAGCGCGGCTTCACAAGGGTCGGAGTCTCTTATCTTGGTGAGCTCGACAAGAACGTACGCTCCCTCCTCGAGGCACATGATGGCGGCCCCCATCCCGACGTCGGCGCGGCCGTAGTCATAGGGGGGCGGTGGGATCGTCGAGAGGGAATTCTTACTCGCGTCGTAGATCAGATAGCCTCCTTTCGAATTGGTGCCGGGGCGGTAAGGACCGGCGAAGAGCGCGAGCAGGTTCTTGTCCCCGCTGGCGATGTAGGCGGATTTGACATCTACGCGCGTCCCCGGGGTGGGCCTCGCCGGCCGCAGTATGCGGAGGGAGGACAGCTCCGGTGGATTAGCGAAGCGGGCCTCTGGTTTCAAGATCCGCAGGTAGGCGAGGACGGCGTCTCTTCTGTTTCGCTCGCCGACCAACGAATCCCCTCCTGTCTCGCTCGCGTCGTGCTCGATGAAAATCCGGCGCTTGAGCAAGACCCAGCTGTTGGTTGGGGCCATGGCAGCAGCTAGTATGGGTGTGTCGAGAAAAACAGGAAGGAGACGATTTAGGTTTAGGAAGGAAGTAAACCCTCGATCCCGCTCGAGGAAAGGGCGGCGTCGTGAGATGTGATCGGTAAGTGGCAAGGGAGGGACGGTGGATACGTAACGATCAGATACAAACCAAGAAGAACAAGGGGCCCATGGAGCTGGTGCAGGGTGGTCCGGCTCGACTATAGAAACGCAAAAGAAACAAGGATTTGTTGCTTAAAAAAACAAGAAACAGGGGTTTATGCCCCGCTTCATTCCTTTCCTCAAAACAGTTTGAAAAACATGTGAGGTACTCAATCTGTACTTTATTTTAAGACACATTAATCAAAATCTTGTCACAAAGCGTCGTATATTTTGTCGAAGATGTTTTGTCCATGCCACAGACTTTTCACATTATTGTGAATGTTGGTTTCTATGTTGCTACGAATTATCTCAACTACATTACACCAATGAGGATTTGTTGTGTATGTTCAATTGTTTGCTAGCTACATGGGCGAGTTTGAAATGTTGCAATACTATATGCTGGGTCAACTCAGATTTTCTAATGGCTCCAATAGGTAGCAGATCAGAACCAGACAACCATAGATGCTTTGAGGTTGGTGAGCTATTATAGCAATATTATGCATGTACTAGAAAAAAACATGATGAAAACCCCCGAAGATAATCATGACTTTAAAAGTTCAAAATAGTTTCAATTTTTCATTAGTTTTTTTAGGTCCCGATAACTGCCACACGTGTGGTGTATCGGATAGTTGTGCGACACGCCTCGTGTAGCATGGACAGCAACCAGCCCACACACCTATGTGTGGGCAAAATAACTAATGCCCACACACATCTTTTTTCCCTCCTGAACCCTCTCACACGCGTGCGTGTGGGCGAAGTTGATAACGCCCACACGCCCGTATGTCAGGCCTCGTACCCTTCTGGCCCCGCACGCGACGCGTGACGCCCACCGCGCGCCCGCAGTTGCCATGGTCCAGACCCTCATGCATGTTCGTTTATCTGCAGTTGCCATGTCGCTGAACTACGGTTGCCATGTCGGACAACTGCAGTTGCCATGGTTGCTCAACTGCAGTTGCCATGTATGGTCTGATCTAATATAGTTGCCATGATTTCATAACTTTAGGAGTTGCCACATATTAACACTAGGCAGTTGAGAGAGCCATGTGCTCACAAGCATGCTAGGGCAGTTGCCATGTAAAAAGGAAGAGTTGCCATCTGCTTACGTGCACGTTAGGGCAGTTGCCATGTACGTGCACGTTGGGCAGTTGCCATGTACCATGCAAAAACACATGGCAACTCGGTAAAAGACAGTTGCCATCTACTTGCGTGCACATTAGGCAGTTGCCGTGTACCCTGCAAAAACACATGGCAACTCGGGTAAAAAAAGAGAGTTGCCACCTGCTTATAAAGCACACTAGAGGCAGTTGCCATGTGCGCTGCAAAAACACATGGCAACTAGCAGCTTACGTGTGGGAGAGGAGACGGGCGTGTGGGCGAGATGGCAAATGCCCACACACCAGCCCTTGTGCGTGACTGAAAACTGGTGTGTGGGTGAACTGCTAAACGCCCACACACCGGCCCCTCCGTGTGGTAAAACGGATGTGCGGGCGAACTATGTCACACACCACACACACGCCTTGTCCTACGTGGCACAGAAAATCAGCCAGATTATGTCAAGATTCATGCATATAGTACTGGACGGTGATGGATGCGTGTGGTCGAGATGGTCAACGCCCGCACGTGTGGGCGTTAACATTTTCGTTTTTTTAAGTTCCAACATTTGATCGCAATGATATAAAATTTGTAGAAATGAAGTCACACTGAAAAGTTCTGAACATCTTGCAGTGACCGGCCATGGCTCCAGAATTTTCTGATCTTCTATATTCGTTGAATGATGTTTTCGATCTTATATTCCGTACTACGCACTACTGACATAGTGCATGTTCGATTGTTGTTTTTATAATTGGTTGCCAAGTTACTGTAGTGAGATAGATTTTGAAGAAATGCAATAACACTCAAAAGTTCTGAACATCTTGCAGTGAACATCAAATGCTTTCGATCAGTACTACTACGTACAGATCTGAGTGCTTTTAAATAAAAACTGACTACGTACGACTACGACAGACTACATAACTGAGAGTTGCATTGCAGATTGATGACACTATTACACGATTCTCATCTACTATATGTGCTGCTTAATTTTATTGATTTTCAGGCGTGGATGTACGACAAAATAAAAAGACACCTCACCTGTATGGTTAGCCCTAGTAACAAGAACCTAGTACCAGATGGTCCTCTAAGCAGCTAACTTTGGAGGTACGCACTGCAGTCACTGGCGAGAATTCCACTTTGGGAGGGTTGAGAAGGCATCTCCTCTATACTTTTCGGATGGTGGGAGACCTCGTTGTGTTGCATGTCGACGCGAAGCAAATACTGGCCTTTCAACTCCACGCGACCTTCGACCGTCACGTCCAGATCAGTGAAGGATAGGTAGACGACGTCGTCTTCGTCCACGCTCAGCACCGGGAATGACGGCAAGGCCTGCAGCAAGCCCAGCGAGAGGTGGCTCTCGCTTGCCCAGATGTCCCTGACATGGTACACCATGCCTTTCTTCCAACTGCAGAGGTCCGGCGACAGCGTCCAGACGGTCATGGTCACTTGGCTGCCGGGCCGCTCGCCGTAGCCGTCCATGGTGACGAACTTGATGCTGCCACCGACGCAGGACATGTTACGGAACTCCTCCGGGTTCGATCGGTGGCCGCTCGCGCCGGCCACGATCATAGGTCCGACACTCTTCAGGCAACGGAACGAAGCGGAGCTCTGGGCCGACGCCATGCTGGATCACCGCGCGCAGATCACAGACCACCATGCCTTTGGACAGATCCACCCAGCAGAGGCAACTAGAGCCTCGAAACGCGAAACACGTGTCTACCTGGAAGAGGTGGTAGGGATAGCAAAGCTCGGAGGGAAAGCCCGCGGCCTTGGTGACGACCCAGTTCGCGGTGGAAGACTGCCACGTGCAGATCACGGCTTCGGTGGGGTTGGGGCCCCTAACCTTGGCGAGCTCGGCAAGAACGTAGCCGCCGTCGTCAAGGTACATGACGACGGCTCCTCCCCCGACGCCGAGACGGTCGTGGTCGTAGGGGGGCTGCGGGATCGTCGAGAGGGAGTTCTTGCTGGCGTCGTACATGAGATAGGCTCCTTGCAAATTGGAGCCGGGGCGGTAAGGGCCGGCGAAAAGGGCGACCAGGCTCTTGTCCGCGCTGGCGACGTGGGCGGATGTGATTTGCCCGCATAGCCCCGGGATGGATTCCGTCGGGCGCAGTATGCGGAGGGAGGACAGCGCCGGCGGATCGGCGAAGCGGGCATCCGGTTTCAGGGTCCGCAGGTAGGCGAGTTTGGCGTCTGCTATGTCCTGCTGGCGGCTTCGTGCTCCCCTGTTCGCGGCGCCGGCGACGATCGACGAGTACGAGTCTCCTCCTGTTTCGGTCGGGTCGTGCTCGATGTATATCCTGCGCTTGAGCAAGACCCAGCTGTTGGTTGGGGAACCCTCGATGGCAGCCATGGCAGCTAGGGTTATGTCGAGAAACCAAGAAGGAGATCTAGGTTTAGTAGGCTATAAGCATGTCCAATGGGGACGCTAGCGAAGAGGCGCCACGACATATATCCTGTTCAATCGGCAGTTCGGCTTTTAATTCCTGGCGTCGGTCAGGCATCGACGCAAGAAGTGGAGGCGAGCGCTTGAGCCGGTTTTGCTGTAAGGTATAATTACGCTGCTGCACCTGCCTACTTTGTTAGCGCCTAAAAATTAGCGCCATGCATTGTAGCGTACCAGCGCTTGCGTAGTTTTTTAATTCTATGTTATAATTTTATTTCTCTAAGCGCCCATATAACCGGCTTGCATTGAACATGCCCTAAAGAGGCAAGCCGCGACTTGGAAACCATTGATCCCGTTCGACGAAGGGACAGCGATCGAGATCGGGAAGTGGCAAGAGGGAAGGGACTCTGATCCAGGACCAGTGGACGGTGGATACGTAAGAGGGGATGCCCTAGAGGCCTAGACCCCACGCACCGCAATTCCTGTTCCCCATCGAGGAATATCGCCTCGTCGCCCGCCCGCAAGAAACCTCACGTCCCGTTGTCAAAAAAGAAAAGAACCTCGCTTCCCGTCAGACAAGTGGTTCTCCCATGAAGCATCAAGGATCCCATGAAGCACGGGGCTGCGGACACACGCTGTTAAATTTATGAATTTTTTCCATTTCACATTTTAAAATATTTTTAATTTTTTGAATAGATTTTGAAATTTTGGAACATATTCTCCAAATTCGTGAATATATTTTCATATTCAGGAACAATTTTTAAATTCACAAATGTTTTTTAATCCATGAACAGTTTTTAAATTCTTTTGACCAATTTTAAAACTATGATAATTTTTTAGAATTGGTGAATATACTTTTCATATTCATGAACAATTTTAAAATTAACAAAGAATATTTAAATTCGTGTATGTTTCTTAAAAATGTGACTATTTTCCAAAATTATAAATAATCCTGACTATGTTTAGAAAACATCAAAGCATTTCAATAGAAAAACTGGATGAAACAAGAATCGCCAACGCAATAGGGGGTGCGGACCAGCGCGTTTGCTCACAATTCTATTTTTTTAATGAAAATCATTTTAATAGAAAAATCGGACAGAATAAAAAAGTCGGTTGACAAATCAACCAAGAAAAAATCACCAGCACAACAATACATAGACCGCGGCGTCTCGGTTTTTGTCATGGAATTATCACGGCAGGTGTACTAGCAAAAGGACTTAGTCGTAGGGCCATCGCAATTAGGAAGCTTAAAGGGGTTAATCGGGACAAAGGACACGAGAGGTTTTATACTAGTTCGGCCCCTTACGATGAAGGTAAAAGCCTACGTCTAGTTGTGTTGATATTGCTGGGGTTTCGATCACCAAGAGACTAGTTTGCCAGCTTGGTTATCGATCTCTTGTTTCTTGTCCTAAGTTGCCACCGGGTCGTCCCCTTATATACACGGGATGATGCCTGGCGGCCTACAGAGTCCCGGCCGGCTCATACAGCGTGTCCGGCTCGGTGACTTCTTTTACATGCCTTTTCTTACAAGTCTTTTCTTACATACGGCGGTTTACAATATTGGGCCTTAAGCCGCCTCTAGGCCTTAGGCCTTCTATAATCTTTAATAAACTATCGTCTTGAATGTTTATTGGGCTTCCTTTGTGACCCGCCATTGGGGCTGACCCAGCCTCTCCTGGGCGGGTCATAGCTGATAGCTATATCCCCAACATTAGGCCCCAGGTTAACCTTGAACTTTGTTCTTTGTCAATCTTCAACACTTAAACAAAAAATCCATCTTCCTCTCTCACGAAAAAATTTCGTGACCCGCCATGACGTCATCTTCTGAAAACACAAAAGATGGTTATGACGTCATCCTCAACGGATCTTTATCTTTTAATGTCTTCCGAGAATCGAGGCGTCCATTTAGTTGGATGGCCATTATTGTGTCTTCCTCGATCTTCGCGCCTACCTGTTGGCTTATCCCTTTATAAATAGGGACGCCCCGGTCTTCCTTACTCTTCTCTCTCCTTCGTCTTCCTTCTCTCGCAACCTCCGCTGCTGCTCGAGCTCTGCCGCCGCTAGAGAGCCTCTCACCTCCATCGACCTCGGCCGCTGCATCGATCGGAATCAGTTCAGCAAAACGGTGGCGACCTTCCGTGGAAACTCTGTGGCTGTAAGCGTTTCCCTTCTTGCCCCTCAGATCTGCATTAGGGCTTTCTAGGTTTCTGCATGTTCTTCGTAGTTCATCGTAGCTTCTCCGTAGTTCTTCCCTGCAGCCTCTTCTTGATTCAAAAAGAGATACATGTTTGTGCAGTAGTTGTTTTGTGCTTGCTCTTGACACTAGTAGATCCCTTTCCCCCAATATAAGGCCTCATTAGGACTTACAAATTCATCTGCGCTAAACTTTTAGGTCTAGAATTTTTTCCATTTTGAACAGCCATTTGATCTGGAATAATATCAAGCAGTTTGGGAAACTTGTTTGTCTCAACACTTAGTTGAATCTGCTTTCTCAAATATCCGTAATCATGGCGGCTTATTGTGTCGGCTTACTTTTCCTTATATGACATTAGCCCTTATTTAAGCCGCCATTACTCCCCTGTATCATCATCATTTACTTTCATCATCGTCATTGAATTAAGCCGGTATGTTGCTTTCTTCTCAGTTTATCTTTTGAACATCATGCCGTCCAAAGCACCGACTGTCTGTAACTGGGTTCTCTCAACAGTCACTGAGGACAATTCGAAGGAATTCTTTACCATAGGGTTTTTTCCAGGGAAGAATGTTATGTCCTACCGTGCGCCTGACCCGGAGGAGGAACGTCCAATCCAAAAGATGGTGAAGTTATCGTCTTTTCTGATCACATGAACCGTGGATTTTCCCCACCCGGCTCAAAGTTCTTCAGAGATGTCCTCCATTTTTTCAAACTCCACCCTCAAGACATCGGGCCTAATTCCATATCCAATATCTGCAACTTCCAAGTTCTCTGCGAGGTGTACCTTCAAGAAGAACCGACTGTGGAACTCTTTAGAGAGTATTTTTATCTGAACCGCTAGAATGAGTGCACCAATGGCCCTAGCCTGGAACTTGGAGGTATCTCAATTCAGCGTCGACAAGGCGCCGTCTTCCCCCTAATAGTCTTGCCAAGTCATCAAGGACTGGAATCAGACTTGGTTCTATTGTCAAAACACTTCACCAGCAAATGAGCATCCACTGCCGGGTTATCGCTCATAGCGTCTTGACTCCAAATTTGTACTCCCTGATAAACTCACCGCCGCCGAACGCAAGAAGCTAATACCATCCATTAAAAGGATTAACGCTTTACCAGGGAACGACTTAACCGGAGTTGACTTAACACGTTGCTGGGTTGTGTGGCGGGTCATCCCTCTTAAGCCGCCAATCTAAACTGATGTACGAATATGGCGGAGGCCCAGATGACTCTCTTCGCCATAGCTCTATTCAATTAACTGAAGAAGATATTGTTTCAATGTCAACTCTTCTGGTGAACGGTAAATACGAAAACTGCAGTAAAGTCGGGTTAAACCCTTTCTGCAAGCTTAACCCGGTGCCAGAGGTAAAGAACCTCTGCTCTCTTCCTCTTTGCATTTTTCTCAGCTATTTTAAATACTTGCATGACCTTTCATCTTGCTTGTTTGTTTATAGGCCAAATATGATTTCTAGAAAGCCAAGTACGATCACAAAGCCGCCAAGAAAGCCAGATCCACCGCCATAACCGCCAAGAAGACGACCCGGAGATCTAAGAAGAAGAAGAAAAGCACCGCTGAAGATCTGTTGAAGCTTGATGATGATACTTCTGAGTCGGAGGTAGCCCTTGGCCAGCTTTTTAACAATCTTATTAACACTGATCATTGCCAGGACGACACGGGGGCCAGTTAGGCCGTGGAAGAAGAGGTAACTATTTCCTCCGACTCAGCCCATTTGCCAAGACAGAAACTTCGAGTCGTAACCCGGAAAGTAAGGTTTTCACACCCTTTGGCTTATCTGGACCCTCATTTTCTTTTGAAAAAGCAGCAACATGAGAGCCGTCGTCAGGCCCAGAACATCAATGAACTACCTGCTGTTCTTCAACAAACTCCTCAAAAGCGCCAAAATGAGGTTTATTCCTTCGTCCTTTACTTTTCATTACTGGATCGTCTCCCTTGCATTACTAACTTTATTTTTATCTTTGCAGGAGGTGTCTCGCTCTTCCAACGACTCATCTCAAACTCAATTCCCGGCTTTTAAGACTGCCCCTGGGTAAGTAAGAAATTATCTTTCCTCTGTGTCTTTCAAACTGCTTCTTTATACTAACTGTTTCATAACATCTTGCTTAGTGGCCAAGCCAAATCCAAGAAAGCTAAGGTGACTAGGCCGGCAGAAGACCTACCAGTCCTTGCACCTGAACCGGCCATGCCACCTTATCCTCCTCCAACTGAAACACCAGAAGACCCGGCCGCCAACGCTGAACTAAATCCTCCTGAGCCGTCAGCTGACGATGCCATCGTCAACCCTTCTGCTACTGGACCATCTAGCTCGGCCAACCCACCATCACCGTCTGCTCCGGACGTCCTTATCACCGGAAGCCGCTTTGTTGAACCGGGGAATCCCACCGTGTTGGCTTGTCATACCACAAAACTAGAAGCGTTGGAAAGACAAAAGGTGCGTTTTGACATTTCACATTATGGCCATCTGAATGCCAATGATATATTGTCCGGTTATCTGAGCCGTGTGCATTCCGGCCGTGACTCGGAAATCGAAATGGTCAAGCAGTTGCAGCTGAAGTATGAGGTATGCACTTCCGGCTTACTTATATTCTGTCAGCCCCCAAGTCTGTAGATTATGAAAAAAAACCTGAATGGTCTGTAGACTTTAGAATATAGGCTGAAGCTTTACCTTTAGATTTTTTTGAAATCCAATACAATAGAACAAACTTCACCGGTAGTCCCCAAGGGCCGGCTCATTTGACCAGAAATGAGCCGGTACTTTAAATTTCATCACTGCCTTGTGCCAAACCCAACAAATATTGTAATCCGGCTTAACCTTGAGAAACTTGCTGAATAGCATACATTAGCCCCCAAGTGCCAAGTGATGTTACTTTGTAAAGTACTTGGGACTTGAAGTATGTTTATAGTCATAAGAAATTGTTTTGGCATACATTAGCCCCCAAGTGTCAAGTGGTTTTGCAGTGCAAAGTACTTGAGACTTGAATCTTGACTCTTGAACTTTAATCGAAATCTTGACACACCTAGGTATGTTTTGTAGAATGCCTTGTCTGAATTGAGCTCGCAACTAACTGACGCGAAGACCCGGCTGTCGGATCAGGAGGCAGAAATCAAGTCTGCTGACTCCAAACTGCAATTGAGTCTTGCTGAGACGGAGAAATTGAGAACCAGCTTTACCACCAAGAAGAAAACCTGGGCTGAAGAAAAAACGTTGCTGCCACAACGCGCCGAAAAGGCTGAAGCAGCTCTTGAGGAGGTTACTACAGAGCTGGCCGGCTTAAAGGACCGGATATCTCAAATGGTGTCCGCCATCTTTGGTAAGTCATCTGTACTGACCTTTTTTTACCTTCTTTTGACCCAGAATATAAACCGCTAGCTGACCTTTTGTTTACAAAACATGTGCAGGCCCACGAAGCAAGAATCTGAGCCAAGACAACGTGACTAAACTGAAGGCGGCGTATACTTTAGTGGAGCAATTGTACATTGGCGCACAACGGGCACTTGCCGTTATCTCTCCTGCCAATCAAGGACCCAACCGACTCAGTGATGTCTTAAAAAAGCTGTCAATCTTACCCGCCAGGTTCCAAGAAGTCAAGCGATCCTGTGCCAGAGCCGGAGCTTTGACTGCCCTGAGCCGCTCCAAGGCTTGGGTGCCAGATCTAGACCCGGCGGATGTAGCCAGAGGGTACCCCATGGTAAAGGAAGACGGGTCTCTGTTTGAACAGGATGACTCCGTTACTTGCGTGAGGGAGGTGCGACCTCAGGCCACCATTCTCGGAGATGAAAGAAATATCAATAAATACCAGCCGGGTTTTGATTTGGACAATAAGAAGATGGCGACTCCCTCCTACAAGGTGACCGACCTTATCCCGCCGGTTCGTCAACATACCTTTGCTCCGGATGTTGATCCAGCCGGCTTGATTGATGAAGAAGCAGAATTTATTGCTGTGAACGGATTTGACTGGTCAAAACCCAGCTTCCAATCAGCAAAAGGCGGTGAACTGGCAAGGGAGGAGTGAGGACCGTCTTCATGGGCTTTTAAAAGCCTTGTAATAGATTAGCTTTGAAAACACTGTATATTTTGCCTATGCCATCGTGCATAAGATACCGTGTGTTACTCTGTGCTTTCTGATGTTAATATATGCATCATATTTATGGTTATCTCTGCAATTCTTCAGCTCTGTTCCTGTAGATAAAAAGGAAAAAACTGTCTTGGCGGTTTAGTACCGAACGGGTCAGAACACCCGGTTTATAACCAATATTTTATTATAATAGAGGAAAAACAGAAAATAGATGTGAAAATATCCAAGGTTGAAACAACCTTTGATTAATATAGAAAACAACTGTTCTTCGAATAACAGTCAAAACTGTATTTTTACCTCTGGACCACCGGTTTATGTGATCCGGGTGATGAGGTTGATGATCCAAACCTTTTGAGAAGTCAATGCTTCTGTATGACTGATGACTTTAATGCCTTGGCAGTTTATTGTCAAAGCCTGTAAAAAGATTGTGCTGACTTGTTTTAAAATTGAGATAATAAAAGACCAATAAAACAAATAAGACAAATAACAGTTAATAATCAATATAACTTAACCTTGTAGTTAAAAGTTGGGGGGTTCTGATTCGAATACGATCAGTAAACAGGACCAAAGGGGTTAAGCTAAGGTTCGAATACGACCATATAGCCCCTAGTGGCTTTGGCGTTGCGCCGATCAAGAGGGTACCGACAGCTATGTTCTCTTTGGTTCGAATACGACCTATGTTTGAACAGGAATCCCCCAAATGACCTTGAGAGGTTTTTAATGACCATGATTCGAATACGATCCAAGTCGGACCCAAAAGGGGTTAAGCTATGATTCGAATACGATCAAGAAGCCCCCTAGTGAGTTTGGCTTTTGAGCCGATCAAAAGGGTTACGACAGCTATGTTCTCTTTGGTTCGACTACGACCTATGTTTGAACAGGAAGCCCCCAAGTGACCATGATAGTTTACAGCTAGATTCTAATATGATCATAAGCCGGACAAAAAAGGTTAGACTTGATTCAGATATGATCAGTTCCTTAATAGTCATAGTAAATAAAAGATAGTAAAGATATGTAATCTTTGGAAAGAAAAAAGACCGAGGTCCTGCTTTATTACTTATCATTGTATATACAACGTTAAAGTATGTACATGATGAGAGCCGGTGGCTCAGGTGTAGTATGGCCGAAGTTGAGCAATGTTCCACGGCCGGCGGGTCTCCTCCTCCGACTTTCGTGAGTCTTTGTGCTCTCGAACATCAATGAGGTAATATGACCCATTGTTTAAGTTCTTGCTAACCACAAAGGGTCCTTCCCAAGGCGGGGATAGCTTGTGTGCATATGAAAGATCCTGGATGAGCCGGAGCACCAGGTCACCTTCTTGAAAAGTCCTGGACTTAACCCGGCGGCTGTGATAACGGCGCAGGTCTTGTTGATAAATTGCTGATCGAGCTGCTGCTAAGTCTCTTTCCTCATCCAACATGTCAAGTGCATCCTATATGGCTTGCTCGTTATTAGCTTCAACATAAGCCGCCACACGGCGTGAGTCATGACGGATGTCACTAGGCAACACCGCTTCCGCTCCATAAACCATGAAGAAAGGTGTATAACCTGTAGACCTGTTAGGAGTGGTGTTGATACTCGACAGCACCGAGGGTAACTCCTCTACCCAACAACCCGACGTTCGCTGCAAGGGAACCATAAGCCGGGGCTTGAGACCTTTTAAGATTTCCTAATTTGCTCTTTCAGCTTGACCATTGGATTGAGGATGAGCTACAGAAGAAACATCAAGCCGGATATGCTCACATTGACAAAACTCCTCCATAGCCCCTTGGATAGATTAGTGCCATTGTCAGTGATAATGCTGTGTGGAAAACCAAAACGAAAAATCACCTTTTTCATGAACTGAACCGTCGTGGCCGCATCACACTTACTCACTGGCTCTGCCTCAACCCACTTTGTGAATTTGTCAACTGCCACTAACAGATGTGTCTTTTTATCCTTAGACCTTTTGAAAGGTCCAACCATGTCAAGCCCCCAGACCGCAAATGACCAGCTAATTGGAATCATCCGCAACTCTTGAGCCGGTACATGTGCTCGCCGTGCAAATTTTTGACATCCATCACACCTACTGACCAGATCTTCTGCATCAGCATGAGCCGTTAACCAGTAAAAACCATGACGAAAAGCCTTGGCCACAAGAGATTTTGACCCGGCGTGATGACCACAATCGCCTTCATGGATCTCACGAAGTATTTCTTGGCCTTCTTCAGGAGAAACACACCGCTGAAACGCTCCGGAGACGCTGCGATGGTATAAGGGCATGTACAATGGTGCTATCTTAGAAGTGCCACATAGGATAAATGATGAGGTGGAGGAGAGAGAACTCATAAGAAAAGACTTTTCTTGTGGGGACATAAGAAAAGACTTGTCTTCTCTTATTTAAGATAAGACAAGAGATGATCTCTTAGCACAATTTGTCTCACCATGTTTTAAGGAATTACTAGTTATTGAAGATAAAGCTAAGATATAACCCATTGTAGACATATTTTTTTGTCATCTCTAAATTGCATGCAAGACTTGAGATAAGGCTGTCTTATCAACCATTGTACATGCCCTAATTCTCCGTCAGAAATCGTCATTGACTTAGACCGCCGGGTTATCTGCCGGGCCAGGGTCTCATCCGCTGGTAACTCGCCCCGGGTCATGTAAGCCAAGAACGGCAATGTCCAATCTGGGATGACGTGAAGAGCCGCCACCAACTGTGCCTCCGGGTCATGAACGGCCACATCTGCTTCTGTAGGCAACTTAACAGACGGGTTATGCAAAACATGCAAAAAGTTGTTAGGTGGCACTGGCTTACGCTGAGATCCCAACAGGCTTAAAGCATCAGCTGCTTCGTTCTTCCTACGGTCAATGTGTTCCACCTGATAACCTTTAAAATGTCCTGCAACAGTATCAACTTGTAACGCCCCGAGACCGATGTGCCAGGTGTCTTTCAGTTATTCGTTGTTGTTGCCAAGTCTTTTGCTTGCGTGTTTCATCTTGTCATGTCATCATGTGCATTGCATCATCATGTTTTCGAAACTTGCATTCGTCTGGGTTTCTCAATTCCATCCGTTGTCCGTTCTGAGCCCAGACACACTCGCATGCGCCCGCGGCATGTCCGAAATAGTATTTTATTAGTGGCCGAAAAATGTTCTCGGAATGGGTTGAAAGTTGGCATGTGGTGTTGTTATGTTGTTAGTAGGTCGCCTGCCAAGTTTCATCGCATTCGGAGCTCGTTTGATAGCCCAACTGTTAAACTATAGCGGCATTATAGCCGGTCTAACGTCGGACGTTTTCGGTCTCCGGAAACAGTCGCCGGGCCTCCCTCTCTTCTCTTCTCTCAGCTCGAGACCATCTACACAACTCACTACCTACCGCCAGGTCCAACCTAACCTCTCTCGTCAGCCCGCAGCCCCCCTCGCGCGCGCGTCCGATAGCTGTCCCGGACCCGGACTGTCGCCATCGTTGTGTCCGGATCATCCCCGAACATCTACAAAACGTCTCCGTTTTCTTAATTGGGCTCCCTAACCTATTTATCCGAGACCGTCTAATTTTCATCGGAGGGTCCAAACCTAATCCGATTGTCCCTATATATATAGTCCACCACCTACCAATCAAACCAACCCTAAAATCTAGGGGATTTGTCCCTGCCACCGTCGCCGCTCTATCTCCCACCTCGGGATCTCTCGAAGTCCAAAAATCCCACCTCGTTTTTTCCAACCCACCAACCAGCGCAACCCCTTCCTCCTTTCTCGATCCCTCGTGCCCGAGGAACCAGCGTGCCCGAGCCACCTCGCCGGAGTAGTAGCAGCAACCGGCGACCGCGCTGCCTCCACCTCGTCCTCAACCCCGCGCCCGCCGGATCCGCTCGATGCTCGCCTCGCCCCTGCGCCACAAGTCCCACGTCGGAGCCGCCTTCAACCCGTCCTCGTCGCCGTCCCAACCACTACCGGCGAGCAGCAGCAACCCGCAGGCCATCCTCGCCGTCCCTGCTCTTTCTCTCTGCCCTCCTCTTCTCCTTCCTCCCGTGGCTCTCTTTCTAAGCTCTGCTCGTGTCCTCTTCTTCGCAGGAAACCGAGTCCCACGGTGACGCCACGAGCCACCGGCCACTAGGAGCCCATGCCGCCGCTGTAGTTCGTCTATGTGTCCGCCCCGCTTCTTCTCCGCCATGATCCGGTGCCGGACCACCCCTGCACCTCGCTGCCTGCAGGGATTGCGTCCTTGTTGGCCCCTCGCTGGAGTCCTCCTTCTCGCCGCTGCAGCTCCCCTGTCCCGTCGCCTTCGTCACGGGAGCGCGCTCGCTTCCACCGGCCACCAGAGCCTCTGACCAGCCTTGTTGCGTGGACCTCCTCCTCCCCACCTGGCAGATCCGGCCTCACCTGACCCGGTCACCGCGCGTCCGTCTTCGTCTAGCGCCGTCCCGCCATGGCGTCCTCTGTATCGAGCGAGACAGCAACACCGACTCGATCCCCTTGCCTAGACCCTGTTGACTATTCGCCTCGCCTCGTCCAGTTTTCCACCCTGCGCGTGCTGGCCCAGCTCCCACGCAAGGCCCAGATCCAGCACCAGCCTGCCCCTGCTGCACCGACCGGGCCAGGCCCAATGTGAGCAACCCCTCCAGCCCCTCTCCTGTATACCTTCGGGGCAGCCAGATTCGGCCCAGTTCTTGTTTTTTTTTCAGATCTGCGTTTTAGCCATTTATCCTGAGACTGAAGTTTTACAGAAAAGTCCTCCAGTTCATGCATAACATAACTCTCAAACCGTGCATCGGATGGAAATGATTTATATATGTAACTTGACTAGAATTTCATCTAGTTTCACAATATCCAACTTTCATGCATGTTTGAGGTGTTTAACTTGCTGTTTGCTTTAATTTGCTTAAATAACATGCTAAAATGATTTAATTCATAACTAAATAACCGTAACTCGGATTTTAATAATCTTTATATGTAAATGGGGTAGAATTTTGCCTAGTTTAACATGGTGGCATCATCTTGCATGTTTAACACCTCTAGAATATGGTTTAGGGCAGAACAGTAACAAACCTAATATATGCACATGAGGAGTTACCGGAATTGTTGTTCGTTGCTTCCGGCCTCATTTAAATTGCTTAGTTAGATAGTTTCTTTTATGCTACACCTCTTGCCATGCTTAATAACATTTAATATTGTTGGGTACATAAACAAGATCGAACTAAATAACTTGAATGTGGTGTTTCGTCAATATGCAACGGAGTTGCATATTGAGCTCCACTTAATTTGTAGGATTGTTTGTGCACTTTGCCGTGGCATGCTTCATTAAACCGGACATGCATCATACTTGTTTGTGCATCATGCCATGATTATGTGATGGTTGTTTACCATGATTGTTCGCTTCTTTCCGGTGTTGCTTCTTCGGGTTGGATCCGGTAACGTCGCGTTTGTGAGGATCCGTTCGACTACGTCTGTTTGTCTTCTTCATGGACTCGTTCTTCTCCCTTGCGGGATCTCAGGCAAGATGATCATACCCTCGAAATCACTTCTATCTTTGCTTGCTAGTTGCTCGCTCTTTTGCTATGCCTATGTTGCGATACCTACCACTTGCTTATCATGCCTCTCATATTGTTGAGCCAAGCCTCTAACCCACCTTGTCCTAGCAAACCGTTGTTTGACTATGTTACCGCTTTGCTCAGCCCCTCTTATAGTGTTGTTAGTTACAGGTGAAGATTGAAGTTTGTTTCTTATTGGAACATGGAGATGTTGTTCCTTGTTGGAACATGTTTACTTGTTGGGATATCACAATATATCTTATTTAATTAATGCATCTATATACATGGTAAAGGGTGGAAGGCTTGGCCTTATGCCTTGTAACGCCCTCGATGCGGCTATATCTCCCACGTGTCGAAGCACGACTTAGAGGCATAACCGCATTGAAAGCAATGTCGCAAGTGAGGTAATCTTCACACAACCCATGTAATACATAAGGGAAAGAGATACATAGTTCGCTTACAATCGCCACTTCACACAATTACATGAATAAAGCATTACATCATCCAAATACAATCAAGGTCCGACTACGGAACCAAAATAAAAGAAGAACCCCAAATGCGACAAGGCCCCCGATCGACCCCAACTGTGCTCCACTACTGATCAACTAGAATGAAACAACACAAAGGAAAAGATCTTCATCGAGCTCCTCCTTGATCTTGGTTGCGTTATCTGCACGGTCTCATCGGCACCTGCAAGCTGGTTTTGGAAGTATCTATGAGCCACGGGGACTCAGCAATCTCGCACCCTCGCGATCAAGACTATTTAAGCTTATGGGTAAGGTAAAGGTATAAGGTGGAGCTGCAGCAAGCGACTAGCATATATGGTGACTAACATACGCAAATGAGAGCGAGAAGAGAAGGCAAAGCACGATCGAGAAACTATGATCAAGAAGTGATCCTAGGACAACCTACGTCAAGCATAACTCCAACACCGTGTTCACTTCCCAGACTCCGCCGGAAAGAGACCATCACGGTTACACACGCGGTTGATGTATTTTAATTAAGGTCAACTTCAGGTTTTCTACAACCGGACGTTAACAAATTCCCATCTGCCCATAACCGCGGGCACGGCTTTCGAAAGTTCAAATCCCTGCAGGGGAGTCCCAACTTAGCCCATAACAAGCTCTCACGGTCAACGAAGGATATTCCTTCTAGCGGGAAGACCCGATCAGACTCGGAATCCCGGTTACAAGACATTTCGACAATGGTAAAACAAGTCCAGCAACACCGCCCGAATGTGCCGACAAATCCTGATAGGAGCTACACATATCTCGTTCTCAGGGCACACTCAAATTGTCCAAATTTCTGGTAGGCCAGCCCAGAGTTGCCCCTGGTGGCCACCGGCGGCTGACAGTTTGGACCAACACTTAGAGGAGCATTGGCCCAGGGGGGTTAAAATAATGATGACCCTCAGGAGCGCAACTCCCAAGGGAAAAGAAAAGGCTAGGTGGCGAATGGTAAAACCAATGTTGGGCATTGCTGGAAGAGTTTTATCCAAGGCGAACTGTCACGGGGTTCCCATAATAGCCCAACCGCGTAAGGAACGCAAAATCCGGGAACATAACACCGATATGACGGAAACTAGGGCGGCAAGAGTGGAACAAAACACCAGGCATAAGGCTGAGCCTTCCACCCTTTACCAAGTATATAGATGCATTAATTAAATAAGAGATATTGTGATATCCTAACAAGTAACCATGTTCCAACAAGGAACAACATCTCCATGTTCCAACAAGGAACAAACTTCAATCTTCACCTGCAACTAACAACGCTATAAGAGGGGCTGAGCAAAGCGGTAACATAGCCGATCAACGGTTTGCTACGACAAGGTGGGTTAGAGGCTTGGTTCACAATATAGGAGGCATGATAAGCAAGTGGTAGGTATCGCAGCATAGGCATAGCAAAAGAGCGAGCATCTAGCAAGCAAAGATAGATGTGATTTCGAGAGTATGATCATCTTTCCTGAAATCCCGCAAGGAAGAAGAACGAGTCCATGAAGAAGACAAAAGGACGTAGACGAACGGGTCCTCACAAACGCGACGTGATCGGAACCAACCCGAAGAAGCAAACACCGGAAACAAGCACACAACATAGTAAACAACCAACACTTGAACATGGTATGATGCACAATCAAGTATAATGCATGTCCGGTTTAATGAAGCATGGCATGGCAAAGGTGCACAAACAATCCTACAAATTAAGTGGAGCTCATTATGCAACTGAGTTGCATATTGAAGAAAACACCACATGACTTAGTTAGTTCTCTCTCGTTTATGTACCCAACAAGATTAAATGTTGTTAGCATGGCAAGAGGGTGAAGCAAATGAAAACTACCTAACTAGGCAAGTTTAAATGAGGCTGGAACAACAAACAACAAGTCCGGAAAAATCCGCATATGCATATTTTAGGTTTGGTACTGATCTGCCCTAGACACAATTTTAGAGTTGTTAAACATGCAAAGTAAGGCCACCATGTTAAACTAGGCATTTTTCCACCCCATTTACATATAAAGTTTATTAAAATCCGAGTTACAGTTATTTAGTTATGAATTAAATCATTTTTAACATGGCATAGAAGCAAATTTAGTCAAACAACATTTTAAGCATTTTAAACATGGGTGAAAGTTGCCTATTATGAAACTAGACAAAATTCTAAGCATTTTACATATATAGTTTGTGTAATTTGGATGCATGCATATTTAGTTATTAGCAATTCAAAATGATGGCATTCCTGTAATTATGCATGCAGTGGAAAAGAACTAAATCCACAGGCAGGAAAAAAAATAAGCATGGGCCCGAAGCATTAGAGTGCTGCGGCCAGAAGTGGAATCGGACCCAAGTGTGCGTGTGCAAAAGAAAAGAAAAACATGGCAAAATTGGGGCGCATGGGACTCGAACCCGCAATCTCTTGATTGAGAAACGAGGGCACTAGCCATTGTGCTAATATGGTGATTGTGATACATAAGGGGATCGGCTGCAGATGAACCTATTGTTCTGTGGCGAAGGCCGGGGCTTTCTTCTACATGGCGGACGACTGATTTTCGTCGGCAACAGGAACAAGCAGCGGCGACTGCTGCGGCTACCATGCGCCGGCGGGGCTGCGGAAAAGGCTTGCGGTGGCCGCGGTGGGATGTGCGCATGATGTGTGTGCTATACAGGAAGGGCGCATGGGTGTGAGGAGCTCGAGTACCTCAACCATGGCGTACAGGATGCAGTCGACAGATGCAATCGGGGCAAGGCGAGGACCTTGCGCGTGCACTCGCGTGCGGGGGTGTGTGTGTGTGTGGAGCAGGCGCGCAGTGAGCGAGCGTCTCGGGTGCGAGGGAACTCGAGGTCGAGCAGCAGCTCGTCTTGGGCGCGCGGCATGGTGATGATCAGGCGAGGCATGCGGGTGATCAAACATCGAGAGGAAGGAATGGAGAGGAAGGGGCGTTACCCAGCTCACCATATGACACGACGAGGTCGACGGATACACGCCGGAGACGACGGGAGGGAGCTCTGAACCTTGTCGAAATTCTGACCGTGAAGGAAGTGGAAGCAGAGGAAGCAGAGGAGGGAGACGACGTGGCCGATGGCGTGAAGGCGAGATGGTGTTCGATCCGTGACGTAGAGGAAGCAGGGGAAGAAGACCGCGACGGGGCACTGGACTTGGCGATCCGGCTCGTGGAGGTCGCTCCAGAGGAAGAAGAAGGCCACCACGACGTGGACGACACCGGGCTCGAGCTCGGCTTGGCTTGACCGGCCATGGCGACGGCGACGGCAGGGAGGCGCGTTGGGGAGGCTCCCGCCCAACTAACTGCGGGGATCGGTCGAGGAGGGTGACGGGGTGCAGGACGACATGTCGAAGATGAGCTTGAGGCCCTCCGGCCGCGAGAACGACGACGGGCATCGACGGTTTATTCCTCTGCTCTCGGTGGTGCTCTCTGATCTTGAAGAAGAAGGGAAAACGGAGGGGAGGAAGAGAGATGGCGGCGCGAGGAGGGAAGGAGGAGGGAGGAGGAAACCCTAGGGGTCTCTGCGGGGCTTTATAGGGGCGCAGGCAGGCTCTAGCCTCGACGTCCGTGAGCCTCCTGCTCATGGTGCTGCTGCTGCTGTACTCTGGAGGAAGGAGACGCCGTGAGGGAGGGAGCAGGTGGCCGTTCGGCTCGGCTGGGCCGGGGAAAGAAAGGCCCGGGTGGGCTACGGATGGAATTGAGGCCTTCCTTCCTTTCTTTTATTCTGCCTAAAATAATTAGACATCTCCAAGATTGAAAAGGCCAGGGGTTTCTGGGAAGGAAACTCACAGGGATAAAGATATATATGCAGTCCTGGATTTATGAAGTATTTGAATAAATTGTTTTGGCCATTTTTAAAGGTATAAAAATAATTCAAGTTTGAATTTAATTCAAACTTGAGCCATTTTTGAACCCAACCAAAACAACTCCAAAATGAATGAAATTTGACAGAGAGGTATAAGGCATGGAGCAAGATTTACCGAAAATAAGTGAACATTTGACTGGGACAGGAAAATGCCACTTACAATAAATGTGTGAGAATTGAAAAGAAGAAGCTAATCATGCGGTGTTGCACTTGATGATGGTTTAGATGGAAGGGAAAGATGGAACAGCAAAGAAGATGAGGAGAAGGAGTTCATAAATATAACAAGCCCACCACAAATATACACACGATAGATATCCAAACCACAACGATGATCATGATGCAAATGCAACATAAATGACAAAGGCAACATCACATCATGAAGCATATAAAAAGGCAAGGAGGCACAATGTAATATAATAAAAGATGAACATGAAGCAAGAAGCAAGACAACAAGGCACTCATCATGAACATGGCAACAACATAGGAAAAAGAAATATGCAAAACAATTATGATAATGCACAAACATAATGTTCACACGACAATAACTAAAATAAAGGAAGGCATCTGGAGCATCGGATTCGGGGCGTTACATGCCTGGTGTTTTGTTCCACTCTTGCCTCCCTAGTTTCCGTCATATCGGTGTTATGTTCCCAAATTTTGCATTCCTTACGCGGTTGGGCTATTATGGGAACCCCTTGACAATTCGCCTTGAATAAAACTCCTCCAGCAATGTCCAACATTGGTTTTACCATTTGCCACCTAGCCTTTTCTTTTCCCTTGGGAGTCGCACTCCTGAGGGTCATCATTATTTTACCCCCCGGGCCAGTGCTCCTCTGAGTGTTGGTCCAAACTAGAGTCTTGTGCAGCGCCCCCTCGGGGGAACTCGAGGTTTGGTTTTAGTCGTATGGAGCGCTCATCTGAGTGTGCCCTGAGAACGAGATATGTGCAGCTCCCATCGGGATTTGTCGGCACATTCGGGCGGTGTTGCTGGATTTTTTTTATCATTGTCGAAATGTCTTGTAACCGGGATTCCAAGTCTGATCGGGTCTTCCCGCTAGAAGGAATATCCTTCGTTGACCGTGAGAGCTTGTGATGGGCTAAGTTGGGACACCCCTGCAGGGTTTTGAACTTTCGAAAGCCGTGCCCGCGGTTATGGGCAGATGGGAATTTGTTAATGTCCGGTTGTAGAAAACCTGAAGTTGACCTTAATTAAAATGCATCAACCGCGTGTGTAACCGTGATGGTCTCTTTCCGGCGGAGTCCGGGAAGTGAACACGGTCTTGGAGTTATGCTTGACGTAGGTTGTTCTAGGATCACTTCTTGATCATAGTTTCTCGATCGTGCTTTGCTTTCTCTTCTCGCTCTCATTTGTGTATGTTAGCCACCATATATGCTAGTCGCTTGCTGCAGCTCCACCTCATACCTTTACCTTACCCATAAGCTTAAATAGTCTTGATCACGAGGGTGCGAGATTGCTGAGTCCCCGTGACTCACAGATACTTCCAAAACTAGCTTGCAGGTGCCGATGAGTCCGTGCAGATGACGCAACCAAGCTCAAGTAGGAGCTCGATGAAGATCTTGTCCTTTGTGTTGTTTCGTTCTAGTTGATCAGTAGTGGAGCCCAGTTGGAGTCGATCGGGGACCTTGTCGCATTTGGGGTTCTTCTTTTATTTTGGTTCCGTAGTCGGGCCCTAATTGTATTTGGATGATGTAATGCTTTATTCATGTATTTGTGTGAAGTGGCGATTGTAAGCCAACTATGTATCTTTTTCCTTATGTATTACATGGGTTGTGTGAAGATTACCTCACTTGCGACATTGCTTTCAATGCGGTTATGCCTCTAAGTCGTGCTTCGACACGTGGGAGATATAGCCGCATCGAGGGCGTTATAAGTTGGTATCAGAGCCTTCCCCGACCTTAGGAGCCCCATTGCTTGATCGAATTAGCAACCGTTGTTGAGTCTAGAAAAATGTTTTGAGTCATTAGGAATTATATATTGGAGAGTTTAGGAATTCTTTTTACTCCCCAGTCCCTTCATCGCTCTGGTAAGGCATCCTGACGTAGAGTTTTGACTCTTCTCTTCTCAAATTTCACTAAAAAAATTTAGGATCACGCGGGTATCTTGGAATCGTTCCGATCGATTTGTGACAAGAACATTGTTCTTGGTGCCTCCTGTCATTTAGGGGTTGTGGCAGTGTCCCGGGGAGTTGAGCTCCGAGGTGTTGTCGTCACAATTTTATCGTTGCAGTTCTGGAATACCTGAGTTTAGTTTCGCCGACATCGAAAATCTCTTTTATGCAGTTGTTGGTGAGATAACCTCGACGCCACCCAGTACTGGGGCGGGATTTCGGGAGTATTGCCATAACTCATATAACGGATGCTTTTTGAAGGTTGAGGTAGATGATTTCCGAAGGTTTCTTGGTTGTGTGTTGAAGGATGGATACAGCTGGATGTAGGATTTGCTAGTTTTGGGTGAGATATTATGCTTTCCCTGTATCCCCAACACCTGATTGCATAACCAGAAAGTTTTGGGAGTTTATAAGTGGGAATTCAAGTAGCTCTTAGGATATCTTTCCGACAGATGTATGATATGAAATTGGAGTTCGACGTCTAGTGGTCCGCCTATTCACGATTGGTTTTACAGTGGTCTCGTTGTGTCTTAAAGAGTCCTTGGCTATGCCAACTCGGGGACGCTTCGTATGTCATGTGCACTCCCTTGTACATGATGGTGCTGTACGATCAAGCCCGTGTAGGCCCCACCACGAAAACTTCGGACGAAATCTCTATCATATGTTTGTTCCGGCTTATTTCGCAAGCCGATCCTTTGTTTTGTTTTGAGTTGTGGTATTCGAGTTTCTTCGAAGTCAAATGTTGATTCCATACCTTTCCTAAATGGTGTTCTCAGGCTCCTATGTGAATACTAACCCTTCTTGATCATCAAGATTGTCTTGTCAATCCTTTTCACTGGCGTGTTTCTCTTCGAATGGAACCGATCATTTCAACATCAGCAAGATCAATTATATTTCTTCTGAACGGTGTTTTGTTTCATCCGTCTCCAAGTTGCCTTTGTTTTTCCCGCCCTCCCACCCTTTTTCTTGAAGGACTTGGATTCCTTAATCAAGTATCTTTTTATTCATGTGAAGTCTCTCCATTCTTTTCCGTCAATATTCTTACCCGGTGGTTCTCATGAAGATGTTCTACTAGTTCAACATTCCTCGTTTCTTTTTCTTCTCCGCTGGTTTCAATTCAAGCATTATTGATCATATCTTTTTCCTCGTTTCAAATACCTTCTATTGCCGGTGCACCTCATATTCAGTCATTTCTCGCTATTCAATTGTTCTGGAGTGCTCAAGATATCTCGAAGATTCGTGTTTCCACTCTGCATTCATTCAAGATCTTTCGAGAATGTTCTCTCATTCAAGCCATTTAATTCAACCAGTGCTTTCTCTCTTTTAAATCATTCAACGGTGTATCTTTTGAGTGGGCCCTAACCCACAGGTCTTTTCCAGGATCTTACCTGACTCTTCTTATTTTCCCAGAGCTATCCCCAAATTTTCTTTTCAAAGTTTGACGTAAGAATGATTTATCATCAGTCAAATGTCTTTCTCCAAGATTTTTCAAATTATTTTCATCGTTGGCTCAACCTCTTCGTTTTGATTCTTCCGGAGTATCTAAATAATTCATGGTGGTGTTTCTCGTCGTCATTCTCGGAGATTTGAAGTCCGAAGAAGAGTTTCTCTCAAATCTTGGCCCGTTCTCTCAGAGATTCGTCATTCTAGCTTGTTGCCATCCTCTCATAATTGTTTTGATTGTGAGAATTCTTTTCACCTATCCGGAGCAGTTCAGGAGTCTTTTCAGTTGATTATCCGGAGCCCATCATCTCAGAGTTATTCATTCTCATCTTTCAGCTGTCGTTCTCCAAATCTTACCGGTGCATCGTTCAAGTGATCTATAATCAATTCGTGATCTCTTCGTTCTCATGTATCTAGATTGTCTCAGGTATCTTCCTTCATTTCACAATTCTTGCATGGTGATTCATCCCTTTACTTCGTTCATTTTCAATTCATACGGTGGTTCGTTCAAGAGTTCTATTCTTGGGTGATCATATCGATCTATTCGTTGATTCAATCCTCCCGGTATACCGTCAAAGACCTTCTCAAGTTTATGTTATATCTCTCTTAATCCTTTTCTACGAGGATAAGTAGTGTGGCAAATCCATTGTTTATCATCAATTTAATTGATGAAGGACAATCATAATGTAATTCTTATTCTTGTTTCATCCTAATGATTAATTCTTTATTCCGGAGGCCCTTCAAATTCTCAGTTTCATTTGTTTCATCTTCTCTTTTTCCCGGAGTTCCAACCTCTTTCAATTATATTATCACGGAGATCTCTATCTAAATCATTGCAAGGCTTCAATCTTATTCTTTTCATCATTCAATTATTTTGGATCATTTTTTATTACCGGAGTTATTCATGAAGGTTCTACATGATGGATTCATCAAGGATTTAATTCCTTCTCGAAGTGTTCATCGACATTCTTTGCTAAGAAGCTCAAGTTTTTCTTCATCTTGCTATCCGGAGTGCAATTCTTTCTTCCGTATCATTGGAGGTGGTATTATGTCATTCTTGATAATTTGAGTTCATGTTTCATGATTCACATGTTATTAAGAATGAGGTATTTTAAATCCATCAATCTCGTCATTGGATTTACCTTGGGTTATATTTCACCTAAAGCTTTCCCTAAGGATTGTTGCTATCTATGGTGCTTATAAATGATCCAATTTCTTCATTTATCCTTTCCGATGCGACATACTTTCTCATCAAATTTGTTCATACAAATCCAATCCTTTTCCTGTGAGTGGAAATTTGTCACCTCATAATTTGACATGTATTCCATAAGACCATATCAAGCTTATTCTTTTCGTTGTTGGTTTTCCAACAACTCCGTTCGACCCTTCTCCTAAGGATGCCTTCTCATGCTCTTTTGGCAGAAGTTGGCATTTTCTCCTCATTTCTCCTATTTCAATTATCTATCTTCTATTCCTCCGTTCCGATGGCATTGTGATGTTGCTCTCCTCAACCCATCTTCTCGCTTTGTCGGGACCATGTTTTGATCGTGCTTATCCTCTTAACCGGAGTGTTGTGACCTTTTTGCTCAAGTTCTTCTCTCCTTATCAAGCCTTGCACCTCTTTTCAACCAGAGTACTGTCTGAGATCTTTCTTACCCCTTGTTCCATTCATTCAATAGTTCTGGAGGCAGTGTGTTGTGATTTCATCATGTATCTTCTCATCTTACCAAGTTCTTATTCAATTCCTTTTCTTGTCAACCAGAGTGCTGTCCGAATTTGTTCTTCCTTGTTACTCTTCCCTACCGGAGTGCTTTCAACTTTGTTCTTCTTCATTGCATTCTTCCTTTCAATTTGTTCAATTTTTCAAGGTTCTTTGGTTTCACTCGTTTGTCAAGAAGCAACTTAGTTTTACCTCTTCTCTTTCTCTCCCGTTTTCCCTCCGGTGCCATTCTAGATCTCGGGACGAGATCCTCTCGTAGTGGTGGAGTGTTGTAACGCCCCGAGACCGATGTGCCAGGTGTCTTCGAGTTATTCGTTGTTGTTGCCATGTCTTTTGCTTGCGTGTTGCATCTTGTCATGTCATCATGTGCATTGCATCATCATGTTTTCGAAACTTGCATTCGTCCGGGTTTCCCAATTCCTTCCGTTGTCCGTTCTGAGCCCAGACACACTCGCATGCGCCCGCGGCATGTCCGAAATAGTATTTTATTAGTGGCTGAAATATTCTCGGAATGGGTTGAAAGTTGGCATGTGGTGTTGTTATGTTGTTAGTAGGTCGCCTGCCAAGTTTCATCGCATTCGGAGCTCGTTTGATAGCCCAACCGTTAAACTATAGCGGCATTATAGCCGGTCTAACGTTGGACGTTTTCGGTCTCCGGAAACAGTCGCTGGGCCTCCCTCTCTTCTCTTCTCTCAGCTCGAGACCGTCTACACAGCTCACTACCTACCGCCAGGTCCAACCTAACCTCTCTCGTCAGCCCGCAGCCCCCCTCGCGCGCACGTCCGATAGCTGTCCCGGACCCGGACTGTCGCCATCGTTGTGTCCGGATCATCCCCGAACATCTACAAAACGTCTCCGTTTTCTTAATTGGGCTCCCTAACCTATTTATCCGAGACCGTCTGATTTTGATCGGAGGGTCCAAACCTAATCCGATTGTCCCTATATATATAGTCCACCACCTACCAATCAAACCAACCCTAAAATCTAGGGGATTTGTCCCTGCCACCGCCGCCGCTCTATCTCCCACCTCGGGATCTCTCCAAGTCCAAAAATCCCCCCTCATTTTTTCCAACCCACCAACAAGCGCACCCCCCTCCTCCTTGCTCGATCCCTCATGCCCGAGAACCAGCGTGCCCGAGCCACCTCGCCAGAGTAGTAGCAGCAACCGGCGACCGTGCTGCCTCCACCTCGTCCTCAACCCCGCGCCCGCCGGATCCGCTCGATGCTCGCCTCACCCCTACGCCCCATGTCCCGCGTCGGAGCCGCCTGCAACCCGTCCTCGTCGCCGTCCCAACCGCTACCGGCCAGCAGCAGCAACCCGCAGGCTATCCTCGCCATCCCTGCTCTTTCTCTCTGCCCTCCTCTTCTCCTTCCTCCCGTGGCTCTCTCTCTAAGCTCTGCTCGTGTCCTCTTCTTCGCAGGAAACCGAGTCCCACGGCGACGCCACGAGCCACCGGCCACCAGGAGCCCATGCCGCCGCTGTAGTTCATCTACGTGTCCGCCCCGCTTCTTCTCCGCCATGATCCGGTGCCGGACCACCCCTGCACCTCGCCGCCTGCAGGGATTGCGTCCTTGTTGGCCCCTCGCTGGAGTCCTCCTTCTCGCCGCTGCAGCTCCCCTGTCACGTCGCCTTCGTCACGGGAGCGCGCTCGCTTCCTCCGGCCACCAGAGCCTCTGACCAGCCTTGTTGCGTGGACCTCCTCCTCCCCACCTGGCAGATCCGGCCTCACCTGACCCGGTCACCGCGCGTCCATCTTCGTCTAGCGCCGCCCCGCCATGGCGTCCTCTGTATCGAGCGAGACAGCAGCACCGGCTCGATCCCCTTGCCTCGACCCTGTTGACTATTCGCCTCGCCTCACCCGTTTTCCAGCCTGCGCGTGCTGGCCCAGCTCCCACGCGAGGCCCAGATCCAGCACCGGCCTGCCCCTGCTGCACCGACCGGGCCAGGCCCAATGTGAGCAACCCCTCCAGCCCCTCTCATGTATACCTTCGGGCCAGCCAGATTCGGCCCAGTTCCTGTTTTTTTTTTCAGATCTGCGTTTTAGCCATTTATCCTGAGACTGAAGTTTTACAGAAAAGTCCTCCTAGTTCATGCATAACATAACTCTCAAACCGTGCATCGGATGGAAATGATTTATATATCTAACTTGACTAGAATTTCATCTAGTTTCACAATATCCAACTTTCATGCATGTTTGAGGTTTTTAACTTGCTGTTTGCTTTAATTTGCTTAAATAACATGCTAAAATAATTTAATTCATAACTAAATAACCGTAACTCGGATTTTAATAATCTTTATATGTAAATGGGGTAGAATTTTTCCTAGTTTAACATGGTGGCATCATCTTGCATGTTTAACAACTCTAGAATATGGTTTAGGGAAGAACAGTACCAAACCTAATATATGCACATGAGGAGTTACCGGAATTGTTGTTCGTTGCTTCCGGCCTCATTTAAATTGCTTAGTTAGATAGTTTCTTTTATGCTACACCTCTTGCCATGCTTAATAACATTTAATATTGTTGGGTACATAAACGAGATCGAACTAAATAACTTGAATGTGGTGTTTCGTCAATATGCAACGGAGTTGCATATTGAGCTCCACTTAATTTGTAGGATTGTTTGTGCACTTTGCCGTGCCATGCTTCATTAAACCGAACATGCATCATACTTGTTTGTGCATCATGCCATGATTATGTGATGGTTGTTTACCATGATTGTTTGCTTCTTTCCGGTGTTGCTTCTTTGGGTTGGATCCGGTAACGTCGCGTTTGTGAGGATCCGTTCGACTACGTCCGTTTGTCTTCTTCATGAACTCGTTCTTCTCCCTTGCGGGATCTCAGGCAAGATGATCATACCCTCGAAGTCACTTCTATCTTTGCTTGCTAGTTGCTCGCTCTTTTGTTATGCCTATGCTGCGATACCTACCACTTGCTTATCATGCCTCTCATATTGTTGAGCCAAGCCTCTAACCCACCTTGTCCTAGCAAACCGTTGTTTGGCTATGTTACCACTTTGGTCAGCCCCTCTTATAGCGTTGTTAGTTGCAGGTGAAGATTGAAGTTTGTTCCTTGTTGGAACATGGAGATGTTGTTCCTTGTTGGAACATGTTTACTTGTTGGGATATCACAATATATCTTATTTAATTAATGCATCTATATACATGGTAAAGGGTGGAAGGCTCGGCCTTATGCCTGGTGTTTTGTTCCACTCTTGCCGCCCTAGTTTCCGTCATATCGGTGTTATGTTCCCGGATTTTGCGTTCCTTACGCGGTTGGGCTATTATGGGAACCCCTTGACAGTTCGCCTTGAATAAAACTCCTCCAGCAATGCCCAACATTGGTTTTACCATTTTCCACCTAGCCTTTTCTTTTCCCTTGGGAGTCGCTCTCCTGAGGGTCATCATTATTTTACCCCCCCCCCCCCGGCCAGTGCTCCTCTGAGTGTTGGTCCAAACTAGAGTCATGTGCAGCGCCCCCTCGGGGGAACTCGAGGTTTGGTTTTAGTTGTATGGAGCGCTCATCTGAGTGTGCCCTGAGAACGAGATATGTGCAGCTCCTATCAGGATTTGTCGGCACAATCGGGCGATGTTGCTGGATTTGTTTTATCATTGTCGAAATGTCTTGTAACCGGGATTCCGAGTCTGATCGGGTCTTCCCGCTAGAAGGAATATCCTTCGTTGACCGTGAGAGCTTGTGATGGGCTAAATTGGGACACCCCTGCAGGGTTTTGAACTTTCGAAAGCCGTGCCCGTGGTTATGGGCAGATGGGAATTTGTTAATGTACGGTTGTAGAAAACCTGAAGTTGACCTTAATTACAATGCATCAACCACGTGTGTAACCATGATGGTCTCTTTCCGGCGGAGTCCGGGAAGTGAACACGGTGTTGGTGTTATGCTTGACGTAGGTTGTTCTAGGATCACTTCTTGATCATAGTTTCTCGATCGTGCTTTGCTTTCTCTTCTCGCTCTCATTTGCGTATGTTGGCCACCATATATGCTAGTCGCTTGCTGCAGCTCCACCTCATACCTTTACCTTACCCATAAGCTTAAATAGTCTTGATCACGAGGGTGCGAGATTGCTGAGTCCCCGTGACTCACAGATACTTCCAAAACCAGCTTGCAGGTGCCGATGAGTCCGTGCAGATGACGCAACGAAGCTCAAGGAGGAGCTCGATGAAGATCTTGTCATTTGTGTTGTTTCGTTCTAGTTGATCAGTAGTGGAGCCCAGTTGGGGTTGATCGGGGACCTTGTCGCATTTGGGGTTCTTCTTTTATTTTGGTTCCATAGTCGGGCCCTGATTGTATTTGGATGATGTAATGCTTTATTCATGTATTTGTGTGAAGTGGCGATTGTAAGCCAACTATGTATCTTTTCCCTTATGTATTACATGGGTTGTGTGAAGATTACCTCACTTGCGACATTGCTTTCAATGCGGTTATGCATCTAAGTCGTACTTCCAACCGGCTTAAAGCATCAGCTGCTTCGTTCTTCCTACGGTCAATGTGTTCCATCTGATAACCTTTTAAATGTCCTGCAACAGTATCAACTTCACGGCGATAAGCTGCCATGAGAGGGTCCTTGGAATCGCACTTGCCTAACACCTGTTGAGCCACCAAATCTGAGTTGCCAAGGCACCAGACCCGGCTTAGGTGAAGAAAATATGCCCTAGAGGCAATAATAAAGTTATTATTTATTTCCTTATTTCATGATAAATGTTTATTATTCATGCTAGAATTGTATTAATCGGAAACATAATACATGTGTGAATACATAGACAAACAGAGTGTCACTAGTATGCCTCTACTTGACTAGCTCGTTGATCAAAGATGGTTATGTTTCCTAACCATAGACATGAGTTGTCATTTGTTTAACAGGATCACATCATTAGGAGAATGATGTGATTGACTTGACCCATTCTGTTAGCTTAGCACTTGATCGTTTAGTTTGTTGCTATTGCTTTCTTCATGACTTATACATGTTCCTATGACTATGAGATTATGCAACTCCCGTTTACCGGAGGAACACTTTGTGTGCCACCAAACGTCACAACGTAACTGGGTGATTATAAAGGTTCTCTACAGGTGTCTCCGAAGGTACTTGTTGGGTTGGCGTATTTCGAGATTAGGATTTGTCACTCCGATTGTCGGAGAGGTATCTCTAGGCCCACTTGGTAATGCACATCACTATAAGCCTTGCAAGCATTGCAACTAATGAGTTAGTTGCGGGATGATGTATTACGGAATGAGTAAAGAGACTTGCCTGTAACGAGATTGAACTAGGTATTGAGATACCAACGATCGAATCTCGGGCAAGTAATATACCGATGACAAAGGGAACAATGTATGTTGTTATGCGGTTTGATCGATAAAGATCTTTGTAGAATATGTGGGAGCCAATATGAAAATCCAGGTTCCGCTATTGGTTATTGACCGGAGACATGTCTCGGTCATGTCTACATAGTTCTCGAACCCGTAGGGTCCGCACGCTTAACGTTTCGATGACGGTTATATTATGAGTTTATATGTTTTGATGTACTGAAGGTTGTTCGGAGTCCCGGATGTGATCACGGACATGACGAGGAGTCTCGAAATGGTCGAGACATGAATATTGATATATTGGAAGCCTATGTTTGGATATCGGAAGTGTTCCGGGTGAAATCGGGATTTTACCGGAGTACCGGGAGGTTACCGGAACCCCCTGGGAGGTAAATGGGCCTTAGTGGGCCTTTACGGAGAAGAGGAGAGGCGTCCTGGGCTGGGCTGCGCGCCCCTCCCCCTAGTCCGAATAGGACAAGGAGAGGGGGCGGCGCCCCCCTTCCTTCTCTCCCTCCTCTTTCCCCCTCCCGAATCCTATTCCAACTAGGAAAGGGGGGAGTCCTACTCCCGGTGGGAGTAGGACTCCTCATGGCGCACCCTCTCCCTGGCCGGCCGCACCCCCCTTGCTCCTTTATATACGGGGGCAGGGGGCACCCCATAGACACAACAATTGATCAAGTTGATCTTTTAGCCGTGTGCGGTGCCCCCCTCCACCATAGTACACCTCGATAATACTGTAGCGGTGCTTAGGCAAAGCCCTGCGTCGGTAGAACATCAACATCGTCACCACGCCGTCGTGCTGACGAAACTCTCCCTCAACACTCGGCTGGATCGGAGTTCGAGGGACGTCATCGGGCTGAACGTGTGCTGAACTCGGAGGTGCCGTACGTTTGGTACTTGATCGGTCGGATCGTGAAGACGTACGACTACATCAACCGCATTGTGCTAACGCTTCTGCTTTCGGTCTACGAGGGTACATGGACAACACTCTCCCCTATCGTTGCTATGCATCACCATGATCTTGCGTGTGCGTAGGAAATTTTGTGAAATTACTACATTCCCCAACAGTGGTATCAGAGCTAGGTTATATGCGTAGATGTCATATGCACGAGTAGAACACAAGTGAGTTGTGGGCGATATAAGTCATACTGCTTACCATCATGTCATACTTTGGTTCGACGGTATTGTTGGATGAAGCGGCCCAGACCGACATTACGCGTACGCTTACGCGAGACTGGTTCTACCGACGTGCTTTGCACACAGGTGACTCGCGGGTGTCAGTTTCTCCAACTTTAGTTGAACCGAGTGTGGCTACGCCCGGTCCTTGCGAAGGTTAAAACAACACCAACTTGACAAACTATCGTTGTGGTTTTGATGCGTAGGTAAGAACAGTTCTTGCTAAGCCCGTAGCAGCCACGTAAAACTTGCAACAACAAAGTAGAGGACATCTAACTTGTTTTTGCAGGGCATGTTGTGATGTGATATGGTCAAGACATGATGCTAAATTTTATTGTATGAGATGATCATGTTTTGTAACCGAGTTATTGGCAACTGGCAGGAGCCATATGGTTGTCGCTTTATTGTATGCAATGCAGTCGCCCTGTAATGCTTTACTTTATCACTAAGCGGTAGCAATAGTCGTGGAAGCATAAGTTTGGCGAGACGACAACGATGCTACGATGGAGATCAAGGTGTCGCGCCGGTGACGATGGTGATCATGACGGTGCTTTGGAGATGGAGATCACAAGCACAAGATGATGATGGCCATATCATATCACTTATATTGATTGCATGTGATGTTTATCTTTTATGCATCTTATCTTGCTTTGATTGACGGTAGCATTATAAGATGATCTCTCACTAAATTTCAAGATAAAAGTGTTCTCCCTGAGTATGCACCGTTGCCAAAGTTCGTCGTGCCCAGACACCACGTGATGATCGGGTGTGATAAGCTCTACGTCCATCTACAACGGGTGCAAGCCAGTTTTGCACACGCAGAAATACTCGGGTTAAACTTGACGAGCCTAGCATATGCAGATATGGCCTTGGAACACTAGAGACCGAAAGTTCGAGCGTGAATCATATAGTAGATAAGATCAACATAATGATGTTCACCATTGAAAACTACTCCATTTCACGTGATGATCGTTTATGGTTTAGTTGATATGGATCACGTGATCACTTAGATGATTAGAGGGATGTCTATCTAAGTGGGAGTTCTTAAGTAATATGATTAATTGAACTTTAATTTATCATGAACTTAGTCCTGATAGTATTTGCATATCTATGTTGTAGTTCAATAGCTCGCGTTTTATATGTGCTCCTAGAGAAAACTAAGTTGAAAGATGATAGTAGCAATGATGCAGACTGGGTCCGTGATCTGAGGTTTATCCTCATTGTTGCACAGAAGAATTATGTCCTTGATGCACCGCTAGGTGACTAACCTATTGCAGGAGCAGATGCAGACGTTATGAACATTTGGCTAGCTCAATATGATGACTACTTGATAGTTTAGTGCACCATGCTTAACGGCTTAGAATCAGGGCTTCAAAGATGTTTTGAATGCCATGGAGCATATACAATGTTCCAAGAGTTGAAATTGGTATTTCATAATCATGCCCGTGTTGAGAGGTATGAGACCTCTGACAGTACTTTGCCTACAAGATGGAGGAGAATAGCTCAACCAGTGAGCATGTGCTTAGATTGTCTGAGTACTACAACTGCTTGAATCAAGTGGGAGTTAATCTTCCAGATAAGAGAGTAATTGAAAAAGTTCTCTAGTCACTATCACGGAGTTACTAGAACTTAGTGATGAACTATAATATGAAAGGGATGACAAAAGTAATTCCCAAGCTCTTCGTGATGCTGAAATCGACGAAGGTAGAAATCAAGAAAAGCATCAAGTGTTGGTGGTTGACAAAGACCACTAGTTTCAATAAGGGCAAAGGGAAAAAGGAACTTCAAGAAGAACGTCAAGCAAGTTGCTGCTCAAGTGAAGAAGCCCAAGTCTGGACCTAAGCCTGAGACTGAGTGCTTCTACTGCAAAGGGACTGGTCACTAGAAGCGGAACTGCCCCAAGTATTTGGCGGATAAGAAGGACGGCGAGGTGAAAAAAGTTATATTGGATATACATGTTATTGATGTGTACTTTACTAGTGTTTATAGCAACCCCTCGGTATTTGATACTAGTTTAGTTGCTAAGAGTAGTAACTTGAAACAAGAGTTGCAGAATGAACAGAGACTAGTTAAGGGTGAAGTGACGATGTGTGTTGGAAGTAGTTCCAAGAATGATATGATCATCATCGCACACTCCCTATACTTTCGGGATTAGTGTTGAACCTAAATAAGTGTTATTTGGTGTTTGCGTTGAGCATGAACATGATCTGATCATGTTTATTGCAATACGGTTATTCATTTAAGTTAAGAATAATTGTTATTGTTGGGGAACGTAGCATAATTTTAAATTTTTCTATGCATCACCAAGATCAATCTATGGAGTCATCTAGCAACGAGGGATAGGGGAGTGCATCTACATACCCTTGTAGATCGCGAGCGGAAGCGTTCAAGAGAACGGGGTTGATGGAGTCGTACTCGTCGTGATCCAAATCACCGATGACCAAGCGCCGAACGGACGGCACCGCCGCGTTCAACACACGTACGGTTGGGAAGACGTCTCCTCCTTCTTGATCCAGCAAGGGGAAGGAGAGGTTGATGGAGATCTAGCAGCACGACGGCGTGGTGGTGGAAGCAGCGGTGATCTCGGCAGGGCTTCGCCAAGCACCAACGAGAGGGAGAGGTGTCACGGGGGGAGAGGGAGGTGCTAGATACTTGGGTGCGGCTGCTCTCCCCCCACTATATATAGGGCCCCTAGGGGGGCGCCGTCCCTAGGAGATGGGATCTCCAAGGGGGGGCGGCGGCCAAGGGGGACTTGCCCCCCAAGCCAAGTGGGGCGCCCCCCACCCCTAGGGTTTCCAACCCTAGGCGCAGGGGGAGGCCCTTGGGGGGCGCACCAGCCCACCAGGGGCTGGTTCCCCTCCCACTTCATCCCATGGGGCCCTCCGGGATAGGTGGCCCCACCCGGTGGACCCCCGGGACCCTTTCGGTGGTCCCGGTACAATACCGATTACCCCCGAAACTTTCCCGATGGCCGAAACTGGACTTCCTATATATAAATCTTCACCTCCGGACCATTCCGGAACTACTCGTGACGTCCGGGATCTCATCCGGGACTCCGAACAACTTTTGGGTTACCGCATACTAATATCTCTACAACCCTAGCGTCACCGAACCTTAAGTGTGTAGACCCTACGGGTTCAGGAGACAAGAAGACATGACCGAGACGACTCTCCGGTCAATAACCAACAGAGGAATCTGGATACCCATGTTGGCTCCCACATGTTCCACGATGATCTCATTGGATGAACCACGATGTCGAGGATTCAATCAATCCCGTATTCAATTCCCTTTGTCAATCGGTATGTTACTTGCCCGAGATTCGATCGTCGGTATTCCAATACCTCGTTCAATCTCGTTACCGACAAGTCACTTTACTCGTTCCGTAACACATCATCCTGTGACCAACCCTTAGTCACATTGAGCTCATTACGATGATGTTTTACCGAGTGGGCCCAGACATACCTCTCCGTCATGCGGAGTGACAAATCCCAGTCTCGATTCGTGCCAACCCAACAGACACTTTCGGAGATACCCGTAGTGCACCTTTATAGTCACCCAGTTACGTTGTGACGTTTGGCACACCCAAAGTATTCCTACAGTATCCGGGAGTTGCACAATCTCATGGTCTAAGGAAAAGATACTTGACATTCGAAAAGCTCTAGCAGACGAACTACACGATCTTGTGCTATGCTTAAGATTGGGTCTTGTCCATCACATCATTCTTCTAATGATGTGATCCCGTTATCAATGACATCTAATGTCCATAGTCAGGAAACCATGACTATCTATTGATCAATGAGCTAGTCAACTAGAGGCTCACTAGGGACATGTTGTGGTCTATATATTCACACATGTATTACGATTTCCGGATAACACAATTATAGCATGAATAATAGACAATTATCAGGAACAAGGAAATATAATAATAACATTTTATTATTGCCTCTAGGGCATATTTCCAACAGTCTCCCACTTGCACTAGAGTCAATAATCTAGTTACATTGTGATGAATCGAACACCCATAGAGTTCTGGTGTTGATCATGTTTTGCTCGAGGAAGAGGTTTAGTCAACAGATCTGCGACATTCAGGTCCGTATGCACTTTGCAAATATCTATGTCTCCATTTTGAACATTTTCATGAATGGGGTTGAAGCGACGCTTGATATGCCTGGTCTTCCTGTGAAACCTGGGCTCCTTGGCAAGGGCAATAGCTCCAGTGTTGTCACAGAAGAGAGTCATCGGGCCCGACGCATTGGGAATAACTCCTAGGTCGGTAATGAACTCCTTCACCCAGATTGATTCTTGTGCTGCCTCCGAGGATGCCATGTACTCCGCTTCACATGTAGACCCCGCCACGACGCTTTGCTTGCAACTGCACCAGCTGAGTGCCCCACCATTCAAAATATACACGTATCCAGTTTGTGACTTAGAGTCATCCAGATCTGTGTCAAAGCTAGCATCGACGTAACCCTTTACGACGAGCTCTTCGTCACCTCCATAGACGAGAAACATATCCTTAGTCCTTTTCAAGTACTTCAGGATATTCTTGACCGCTGTCCAGTGTTCCATGCCGGGATTACTTTGGTACCTTCCTACCAAACTTACGGCAAGGTTTACATCAGGTCTAGTACACAGCATGGCATACATGATAGACCCTATGGCCGAGGCATAGGGGACGACACTCATCTTTTCTCTATCTTCTGCCGTGGTCGGGCATTGAGCTGTGATCAATCTCACACCTTGCAATACATGCAAGAACCCCTTCTTGGACTGATCCATATTGAACTTCTTCAATATCTTGTCAAGGTACGTACTCTGTGAAAGACCAATGAGGCGTCTCGATCTATCTCTATAGATCTTGATGCCTAATATGTAAGCAGCTTCTCCAAGGTCCTTCATTGAAAAACACTTGTTCAAGTAGGCCTTTATGCTTTCCAAGAATTCTATATCATTTCCCATCAATAGTATGTCATCCACATACAATATGATAAATGCTACAGAGATCCCACTCACTTTCTTGTAAACGCAGGCTTCTCCATAAGTCTGCGTAAACCCAAACGCTTTGATCATCTCATCAAAATGAATGTTCCAACTCCGAGATGCTTGCACCAGCCCATAGATTGAGCGTTGGAGCTTGCACACCTTGTCAGCATTCTTAGGATCGACAAAACCTTCCAGCTGTATCATATACAATTCTTCCTTAAGGAAACCATTAAGGAATGTCGTTTTGACGTCCATTTGCCATATCTCATAATCATAGAATGCGGCAATTGCTAACATGATTCGGACGGACTTCGGCTTCTCTATGGGTGAGAAAGTCTCATCGTAGTCAACCCCTTGAACTTGTCGATAACCCTTAGCCACAAGCCGAGCTTTATAGATGGTCACATTACCATCCGCGTCTGTCTTCTTCTTAAAGATCCATTTATTTTCTATGGCTCGCTGATCAACGGGAAAGTCAGTCAAAGTCCATACTTCGTTTTCATACATGGATCCTATCTCGGATTTCATGGCTTCCAGCCATTTGTTGGAATCTGGGCCCGCCATCGCTTCTTCATAGTTCGAAGGTTCAGCATTGTCCGACAACATGATTTCCAGGACAGGGTTGCCATACCACTCTGGTGCGGAACGCGTCCTTGTGGACCTTCGAAGTTCAGTAGCAACTCGATCTGAAGTTTCATGATCATCATCATTATCTTCGTCCCTAGTCGGTACAGACACCTCAGGAACAATTTCTTGAGCTGCGCCACTCTCCGGTTCAAGAGGCAATACTTCATCAAGTTCTACTTTCCTCCCACTTACTTCTTTCGAGAGAAACTCTTTCTCTAGAAAGGATCCATTCTTGGCAACAAAGGTCTTGCCTTCGGATCTCAGATAGAAGGTATACCCAATAGTTTCTTTAGGGTATCCTATGAAGACGCATTTTTCCAATTTGGGTTCGAGCTTTTCAGGTTGAAGTTTCTTGACATAAGCATCGCATCCCCAAACTTTCAGAAACGACAGCTTAGGTTTCTTGCCAAACCACAATTCATGCAGTGTCATCTCAACGGATTTTGACAGAGCCCTATTTAAAGTGAATGCGGCAGTCTCTATAGCATAACCCCAAAATGATAGCGGTAGATCGGTAAGAGACATCATAGATCGTACCATATCCAATAGGGTGCGATTACGATGTTCGGACAAACCATTACGTTGTGGTGTTTGTTGGGGATCGTAGCAGAAATTTAAAATTTTCTACGCATCACCAAGATCAATCTATGGAGTAATCTAGCAACGAGGGGAAGGGGAGTGCATCTACATACCCTTGTAGATCGCTAAGCGGAAGCGTTGCAATAACGCGGATGAAGGAGTCGTACTCGCGGCGACTCAGATCACGGTTGATTCCGATCTAGCGCCGAACGGACGGCGCCTCCGCGTTCAACACACGTACAGCCCGGTGACGTCTCCCACACCTTGATCTAGCAAGGGGAGAAGGAGAGGTTGGGGAAGACTCCGTCCAGCAGCAGCACGACGGCGTGGTGGTGGTGGAGGAGCGCGGAACTCCAGCAGGGCTTCGCCAAGCACTACGAGAGACGAGGAGGGAGAGGGGTAGGGCTGCGCCAACAGGGAGATTGAATCGTGTGTTGGGCTGCCCCTTTGCCTCCACTATATATAGGGGGAGAGGGAGGGCTGCGCCCCCAGCTAGGGTTCCCACCCCAAGGGGTGCGGCAGCCCTAAATCCCATCTAGGGTGGCGGCCACAAGGGGGAGAGGGGGAGGCGCACCTAGGGTGGGCCTTAGGGCCCATCTGCCCTAGGGTTTGCCCCCTTCCCCTCTTGGAGGCGCCTTCGGCCTTGGTGGGAGGCGCCCCAGCCCACCTAGGGGCTGGTCCCTTCCCACTATTGGCCCATGTAGGCCTCCGGGGCTGGTGGCCCCACCTGGTGGACCCCCGGACCCCTCCGGTGGTCCCGGTACACTACCGGTGATGCCCGGAACACTTCCGGTGGCCAAAACCATACTTCCTATATATCAATCTTTACCTCTGGACCATTCCGGAACTCCTCGTGACGTCTGATATCTCATCCGGGACTCCGAACAACATTCGGTAACCGCGTACATACTTTCCCTATAACCCTAGCGTCATCGAACCTTAAGTGTGTAGACCCTACGGGCTCGGGAGTCATGCAGACATGGCCGAGACAACTCTCCGGTCAATAACCAACAGCGGGATCTGGATACCCATGTTGGCTCCCACATGATCCACGATGATCTCATCAGATGAACCACGATGTCAAGGATTCAATCAATCCCGTATACAATTCCCTTTGTCTAGCGGTACGATACTTGCCCGAGATTCGATCGTCGGTATCCCGATACCTTGTTCAATCTTGTTACCGACAAGTCTCTTTACTCGTTCCGTAACACATCATCCCGTGATCAACTCCTTGGTCACATTGTGCACATTATGATGATGTCCTACCGAGTGGGCCCAGAGATACCTCTCCGTTTACACGGAGTGACAAATCCCAGTCTCGATTCGTGCCAACCCAACAGACACTTTCGGAGATACCTGTAGCGTACCTTTATAGCCACCCAGTTACGTTGTGACGTTTGGCACACCCAAAGCACTCCTACGGTATCCGGGAGTTGCACAATCTCATGGTCTAAGGAAATGATACTTGACATTAGAAAAGCTTTAGCATACGAACTACACGATCTTGTGCTAGGCTTAAGATTGGGTCTTGTCCATCACATCATTCTCCTAATGATGTGATCCCGTTATCAACGACATCCAATGTCCATGGTCAGGAAACTGTAACCATCTATCGATCAACGAGCTAGTCAACTAGAGGCTTACTAGGGACATGGTGTTGTCTATGTATCCACACATGTATCTGAGTTTCCTATCAATACAATTCTAGCATGGATAATAAACGATTATCATGAACAAGGAAATATAATAATAACCAATTTATTATTGCCTCTAGGGCATATTTCCAACAGTCTCCCACTTGCACTAGAGTCAATAATCTAGTTCACATCGCCATGTGATTAACACTCACAGGTCACATCACCATGTGACCAACATCCAAAGAGTTTATTAGAGTCACTAATCTAGTTCACATCACTATGTGATTAATACTCAATAAGTTCTGGGTTTGATCATGTTATGCTTGTGAGAGAGGTTGTAGTCAACGGGTCTTGCCATATTCAGATCCCTATGTATTTCCCAAAACTTTATATCGTAGATGCTGCTGCCACGTTCCACTTGGAGCTATTCCAAATTGTTGCTCCATTATGCGTATCTGGTATCTCTACTCAGAGCTATCCGGATAGGTGTTAAGCTTGCATCAACGTAACTCTTTACGTCGAACTCTTTATCACCTCCATAACCGAGAAACATTTTCTTATTCCTCTAAGGATAATTTTTGACCGCTATCCGGTGATCTACTCCTAGATCACCTTTGTACCCTTTTGGATCTTAATGTGACGTCCCAAGTGTTGGAGGTGACTAGCATTGTGACATATGTCCAATCAAGTTGAAGAAGACGACTAGGTGGCAATCAAAGACGATGTATAAAACGTTAGAAATGACTCAATTAATATTCATGAATAATCTGATCATAAACCCACAATTCATCTGATTCCAATAAACACACCGCAAAAGACTATTACATCGAATAGAACTTCAAAAACATCGAGGAGAGCATTGTATTGAATATCAAAGAGAGAGAAGAAGTCATCTAACTATTAGCTATGGACCCGTAAGTTTGTGGTGAACTACTCACGCATCATCGGAAGGCAGTAAAGATGATGTAGAAGCTCTCCGCGATTGATTCCCCCTTCGACAGAGTACCGGAAAAAGCCTTCAGATGGGGTCGTGGAAGAACAGAAACTTGCGGCGGCGGAAAAAGTGTTTGGGGTGTCTCTCTGTTGGTTTCCCGATTTTAGAGAATTTCTAGATGTAAAATTAGGTCAAACAGAGCCACGTGGGGCCCACAAGGCATCAGGGCGTGCCATGTTGCCTTGTCGTCTCCTTGCTTCTCGTTGGTCTCCTCCCGAAACTTCTAGGGTCTCTTTTTTTTAGAAAAAATGTCAAAAAGTTTCGTAGCGTTTGGACTCCGTTTGGTACTAATTTCCTGAAAAACAGAAAACAACAACTGGCGCTTAGCACTGAATTAATAGGTTAGTCCTAGAAAATGATATAAAATATCACAAAAGTTATATAAAACATCCAAAATTAATACTATAATAGCATGGAATAATAAAAATTTATAGATATGTTGAAGATATCAAATGACATCATAAGCTTTATGAAGTCAATCTTGAACAGAACGGCTTTAAGCCCCTTTATCTTGACTTCATGGATAACCTCATGAAGAACGGCGATCCAATCCAGAATGAACCGTCCTTTGATGAAGGCGGTTGATTCTAATGGGTAAACCTGGGAGCTATAAGACTCGCCCTACTGGCGTACCCCATAGTAACGATCCGCGCCCAGAACCTTAGGAATTAGCGAGATAATCCTGAAAACCCTGGAAAAACTCCCGAAACAGAGCAAGGATGCTCTCCTTGATTGTCAGCCAGAATACCTGAAAGAAATGGACTAGCAACCCATGGTGCCGCGGATTAGACTGAAATATGTGGTAAACATAACAAAACATGTGGGTTTTTTTTTGCGAAAGAAAAGGATTGCATTAATCTTACAATCCTGTTGGCAGAGGGTGCCAACAAAACATGTGATCAGATCAAACTGTGGCATCCCTTTTCCCTGGACGTATCTCACAGAACTCATGTGTCCTCCGACTCCGACACGGTATGAACAATGACCAATGAGTCGCCCATCGTACGCACGTAGCTTCTTGGTCAGCCAGACTGGGAGAGCAATTTGCCAAATGGGGACACCGTCGAACCAACTAGAGTCCAGCTCTCCATCTCCCATACCATCATGTCAGCTACCACGGCCAGCTTTGGAAATCTGTGCACTTGCGTACGCGCATCGATCTGTGATAAGGTGTTTTTCACATGCTCACTCTGGTCTATTTGGGAGTAATAATTGGCATGGATGAGAATCCAATATTTGCTTCACTTCTCTTCTCCCCCTGTTCACACAAATGACACAAGGCTTGCAGTGTTCCAGTGTGCAACTTGTCGATGTGCTCAACTTGTCAATGCTTGCTCTATAAATAGGAGACTCGATTGCTAGGAAGAGCATGCACACAAGATATATACACGCCAATAGAGCAAGCACTACTGGTTAATGAATTAAGCATTAACCAGTGCAACTGAATATCTCTAGCCTGCCGGTTGGCATATACGAGCTGATACGGGCATACATGGCTGCGAGCAAGCCTGCTGCTACTGCTGATCCTGGCAAGCAGGAGATGGGCGCCTTCGAGCCCTGCGTGTGGGGCGACTTCTTCGTCACCTACAACCCTCCCCTCTCACAGGTCAGGCACGCATGTCGCCTCGTCAGTCATACACTCTCAGATGGGTCGCCGTCTCTCTCTCTCTCTCTCTCTCTCTCTCTCTAATCTACGTGTGTGATCTGCGTGATGTGTAGAGCTTGGAGAGGAGCATGCGCGAGAGGGCGGAACAGCTCAAGGACCAAGTGCGCGGCCTGTTCGAGGACGGTGAGGACAGGAGCGTGGCTGATGTGGTGACACTGGTGGAAACGCTCGAGCGACTCGGCATCGACTACCACTTCCGCGGCGAGATCGGCACCGCCTTACGGCGCATCCTGAACGAGGAGCCCGAGCATGGAACTACCTCCCCCCACGACCTCCACGTCGCCGCTCTTCGGTTTCGTCTACTTAGGCAGCATGGCTTCTGGGTATCTGCAGGTATATACTCCCTCCGTCAAGAAATTAATGTATCCATTTCTACTACAAGTATTTCTGGATGGGGGAGTATATTTTCTATCTATAGACATGAAGTGCTCTCTCCCGAGAAAAAGAAAAACAAGAAGTATTCTACCCAACAAATATATATATATATATATATATATATATATATAAAGACAAGCAAATGATATATGATGAGAAGTTCAGTGATCTCAATGCCACTCTAAATTTATGTCTAGAAGGTACAATTTTTCACAGAGCTTCAAGATTCGGAAATTGCACTTTTGTTGCTTAGATCAACCCAACATCTTCAACCTGTCATTTTATCTTATGTTTGTTCTAGGATTTATTTGCTCTTCGATCTGAAGAAACATGGTAGGAATCAATTGATAAATTACGTGTCTTGCTAACATCACAAATTAAGGCATACATCATGATGCTATATAATGTCGCTGTTCCATATTAGTTGAAGTTCTACCTTTGTCATAACTCCGAAGTTAAACTTCTTTAAATTTGATCAAATCTTTACATAGTAACTACATCAATTTTTATCAGTTTCTCCGACAAGTATTTCCGGACGGAGAGAGTGTCTATTAAATATAAAACACCAACTTAGTCTCATCAGATTATAAAGTATATCTCGGTCACTTGGTGTTGTAGATCTTAGCACACTCTTCTATAAAGTTAGTGAAACTTAAACAAGTTCAACTTCGAACAAACCTAAAACTTCAAGTAATTTTGAGAGGGGGGGGGGGGGGGTATGTACCATTGAAAACATGCAAAAGCTGAACTATATAATATGATGAAGCTTGCATAAATGCATACAGATATATTTGACAAGTTCAAGGACGAGACTGGAAATTTCAGCCCGAGCCTACGCAATGACCCGGTAAGCCTGCTGAGCCTTTACAATGCAGCGCATATGGCGACACCTAGCGAGGACACACTAAACGATGTCATCGTCTTCTCGAGGTACCACCTCGAGGTATTGAGAAACAAGCTTAGGCCACCAATGGCGGAACAAGTCTCACGTGCCCTCGACATCCCTCTCCCACGGACAGTGGGGCGGCTGGAAACAATGAACTACATAAGGGAGTATGAGCAGGTGGAGTTAAACAGCGGACCGCTGTTGGAGCTCTCCAAGCTTGATTTCGAGCTGGTCAGGTCCCTTCACCTCAAGGAGCTCAAGGCTCTATCTTTGTAAGTTGACATTTTTTCCCATTTCTTCCTTGTAGTTTTTCTCATCCTTAATGGTTTTGCTAACTGTAAGTCTGGTTGAGTTTTTTTTTTTGGCGCGGAAGTCTGTTTGAGTTTTTTTTTTTTTTTGGCGAGGGAAGCCTACTTGAGATTTTCTTATACCAAATAATTCGATTTCAGAAAAAGTGCAACTTAAATCAAAGTTGCGCCTTTCTAGAGCAACATATACATATGAAAACATCAATCCACTTAGATGAGGAAGATATTATCTTTAATTCCTAAGCAATTTTAACATGGTCCCTCCCTCTCATATGAAGAGAGGGGGTAAAAGGAGTACGAAAAAACATGAAAAAGACCACACCTAGTGGCTCCAAAAGAGTGACATATCCGGCCGGTGCACCGCCCTTGTGGTGAAACCAGTGCACCGGCGATCGAACAAACACTCGACAACTTTTCGAAAATGCGTGAAAATAATTTAGTACGTAAACATAACATACATGTACCATGTTATAGAAGTTCAAATGTAAAAATTTAAACATAATTTGAAAAGCAAAAACGACGAGTTCAGCACTAATCTAGTTAATTGTTAGAATAAATCCGAGGCGCTCCGTTGATTTACCGAGGACCAAGCAATCACATGAGCACGACACCGAAATTTGTTAACGAGGTTCATCATCATGGCTATATCCCGGGGCCTGACTACGGGCGCTCCTCCCCGTGACACCGTCACAATACCGCACCCCAGCCGCCCGGGCACCGGAACACGCCGCCGGCTCCCCCGCGTTCCCGTGCTATTATGTTGGCATAGGTTACATCGTGTGTCTACCCCCGCTATATATGAGAGGCCTAGAATACAAGTGTCCTACTAGGACACGACTCCATATCCTATCTAAACACAATACAACTCAGAGTCCAACTATAACCTACCTTGTACACAATATTCGACACAACTCTAACAAACTCCACCTTGGCGAATATTCTTCACCATCTTGAATTCGCCAATGCGTCAAACTTCCATGTACATTGGACTTGAGCTTATCCCATGAGTACCGCTACTACTCCAAAGACTCCATATGACTCCACCCGCAACTTGTAGTCCCTCCTTTTCTTGACCACAGTCAACACTCGAGCAAAATTAAGTTCCTTATTACTCTAGTTTATGCTCCCAACTTCCAGAGCATCAGTTCAACGCCATCACACACTGATCACTGACCTGCGTGAAAGTGAACAACTCATATATTGGGTGTCACACATAAGAGTTACCTGAACTCAACATCACCGCTCCTTTCTTGACCGCCTGTTTGAAACATGAAGGAATCACCGTTGCTTGTAGTCATCCCGAGTCAAATTCGCAGTTGTCTCACCACATGTATGACCACCAGAGCCCTGGCCCGTCTCCATGCCCCGTGCATACCGCACGCCTCGCCGCTATTACCGCGTCGAGCCTCCGCTGTCCTGGTCGAGTCTCAAGGGCCGCGAACCCACACCACTCAACCTCCACTGCAGAGTACCATCGATCATCACCGACCGATGACGAGTTTCACGCTTCCATCAGACCACTGGGCTCCAGTCCGAACTGCGTGCCACTCGCTTTTCCCCCTTGCTGAATAGGCTTTGATTCCCTGAATCATTACATCGCAGCCCCTCAATCCAGCTCCACCTTCAACATGACTCCATGGTAGATGATCAGTTCACCCCGCGCCCCGTCGACTTCAAGCTCTCATGTGCACCGTCTTGAATCGATCCTGCGCCATAGTCTTGTCGAAGCCACACAAGCCTCGGGCCTGTGCCGCGTGTTTCCACGCCCAGAAGTCGGTCACCATCGGCATCACGCTTCTATGTCGTCGCCGCCGCTCTCACCACCGTCTTCTATATCAACCGACTTGCGTCGATCCATCAGACTGTCCAGTCCGACCCAGCCGAACTTGTTCGACTGCATGACACGCTCGAGGCTCCCAAATCGTCTTCCAAGAATTTCCGTCCATCGCGTGATTATTCCTTCTCAGCTGACCTGACTTCCTGCAACGCCTTCAAGCATCCCTATTGCACCAACAAATTTTTCATCCTTGTCTGCCATAACCCAAGGTTTCCTGTCCCGTTGAACTTCTTCACCTCAAACCAAGTACCCATTGGTGCCATGGTTCTTTGTATAGCTGACCGTGTGAAAAATATCCTTAGCTCAATCCTTGATGCTAGCTATTGCTTTGCCCGTGCCCATGCTCTCCTGGTGTATTACCACGTAATTTTCTTCACCAATTTGATTTGATCCTGCCTCTCTCTGTCACACGAGGACTTGGTCCTCTTTTTGTCCAAAACAGATCTCACCTCTCCTGTGTTGCACATCATATCAGCACTACACAAGGGCCTAGCCCATCAAGCACGCACACAACTAACCACCAGGGCCAGCTTGGCACGTCCTAGGCTCATGCCCACAAGCCGCGTTGGCTTCGGTTCGCCCGCCTGCAGCCGTGCGCACCTGGGGCAGCTGCCCACACACGGGGCTTCCGCAGCTCCCATTGATGGAATCAACCGACCTGTTGCTTGCATGCCCGTGCGGCGCACCGTCCCTTCATGCACGCGCTCCTGTACGCTCGCCCGATCAATCCGATCGCCACACGTCTCTACTGCCGCAACGCGCGTAACCTTCCGCTGATCCAATCTCGTCGAGAACCACACCGGCCACCGCAGCCAGCTGCATCTCAAACTTGATACTTCCTCTAGATCAACATGAGTCGCCTCGATCTCAAACCTTGCTCTGATACCACTTGTTAGAATAAATCCGAGGCGCTTCGTTGATCTACCGAGGACCAAACAATCACACGAGCACGACACCGAAATTTGTTAACGAGGTTCACCATCATGGCTACATCCCCGGGGCCTGACTACGGGCGCTCCTCCCCGTGACACCGTCACAATACCGCACCCCGGCCGCCCGGGCGCCGGCACACGCCGCCGGCTCCCCCGCATGCCCGTGCTATTATGTTGGCATAGGTTACATCGTGTGTCTACCCCCGCTATATATGAGAGGCCTAGGATACAAGTGTCCTACTAGGACACGACTCCATATCCTATCTAAACATAATACAACTCAGAGTCCAACTGTAACCTACCTTGTACACAATATTCGACACAACTCTAACATTAATGAGCCAAATTTGTGACCCCATTTGAATAATTATTGTTGATAGCATCATCTCATCCATGACCCAGGACTACCCATGCATGCATCCTCTTTCCCTTCAGCGATCCAGGAACACCATGAAACCGACTGTTGCAGTATATCCTGCTAACTTCTACTAGTATGTACCAACATATTATATGATTTTTTGGGTTAAAATGCGTCCAATCTATAGGTGGTGGAGAGATCTTTACGACCATGTAAAGCTAAGCTATGCTCGGGATCGTCTAGTGGAGAACTATTTCTGGGCCTGCAGTGTGTTCCATGAGGAGGAGAGCTCTCGCACACGACTGATGTTTGTCAAGACGTTCGGTCTGCTATCCCTGATGGATGACACCTACGGTGTCCACGCGACCCTGGAGGAATGTTGTAAACTCAATGAAGCTATACAAAGGTTTGCAAAATATTAGTGTGCACATATATAGGGCAATTATTACTATGTCACTGAACTAAAGCTTAACCTGGTGAAAGTAAATTTAAATCAGTCTCGTCAAACTATCAAATGGCAGTGATCGATATCTTGGCTTTTATCGCTGTCTTAGATTCCTAAATCCTGATATACTGTAGATGGGATCGAAGCGCGGCATCTATTCTACCTGAATATCTGCATACGTTTTACATCAAATTGCTGGATAACATCAAAGAGTTTGAGGACACTTTGGGACCACACGAGAAGTACCGTCTATCTTACGCCGAGGAAGCGGTAAAAACTTATCAAAAGCATCCAATCCAATATATCAAGTTCAATAGCTTCATTTTTCAAGATATACTCGTGACATCATATTTCAGTAAAAGTCCACGTCATATCTGACATATGTTACTGTGTTGCAGATCAAGTCATTGTCTGAATATTACCTCCATGAGGCCAAATGGTCCAACGAAAAGTATGCCCCCAGCTCCAAGGAGCACCTAGAGGTGTCACACATGTCGTTGGGATTCCCCACACTGGCCATAGTGATGCTCATGGGTGTGGACAACACAGCAACCAAGAAGGCGTTCGACTGGGCAGTCAATGTCCCTAACATTGTCCGCGCAAGCGGGCAGATCACTCGCTTTCTCAATGACATCGCTTCTTACAAGATGGGGAAGACCAACAACAAGGATGTGGCCAACTCCGTGGAGTGCTACATGAAGGAGCACCTCGTTGCGGGGGAGGAGGCTGTGGCAGTGATCTCAGCGTTGGCTGAGGACACGTGGAGGATGATGAACCAGGCTTGTATGGAGATAGAACCAGCACCATTGCCAGCGGCACAACTTGTGGTAAACTTGACAAAGATGCTAGAAGTCATATACCTCGGTGGTAGGGATGGCTACACATTTGGTGGTGACCTCAAGAGCCTCATCACCGGGCTCTTTCTCAAGCCAATCGTTGTCGGTTAAATTATCACTCGTGCAGTTTGGTGGATTGTTTAGATTGTACTTTGGATAGTTTTGATGATGTTTTCAACAAAATGGAAGGGAACAAATAATAGGTCTCACGCGTGATGGTGGTATATTTTCTGGCCAAGCAACCCGCAAGGCTAGATGTCTACAGTGTTAGGTTGGAGACCTAAGTGATGCTGGACAAAGAGTGTGATTATGATCTACAGAAATGATTTGAGATAGGGAAGTCATAAGACAGCATGAATAACGCGTTCATCATTGCTCCAGTAAAGAATGCTCATGTCAATACATAATCCTGACCCGTCCATCTCTTTTTCCGGGGACGAGTGACGCGTGCATCATTATTGGGCAATCAGAATTAGCAGGCATTGTTGTGTGTGTTCATCATTTTTTTTTTAGTTTTGAGGCATGGATATACGGCTAAGTACTCAAGAAGTGTTGGGAAACCGGAGCCATGTGTGGGTGTGACTGGAGGCCAAGTCGTGACGCATCTCCTAGCCCCTCTAGTGCTCCACACCTGATGTTAAGTGGGTACTCATCCCTTCACCTCCTACCCCTATATATTTAGATGAAGAGCAATCATTGTACGTGAGTTCATCGCAAAGAAGACTCCTCTCTATCTGTGTCAATTTATTTTCCGTACCTTGACGTGATCTACTACTTCGTCTACTATGCTCCCGCTCCGTATCCTTAGACCGGACTCGCGGGAAGAGATTGTTGAGGTACAATACTTGGTGAAGAAGATGATGCCCGTCCCTACGGAGAGAAAGAAATGACGGCACGGTCTGTTAACTGAAGCGCAATGACAGGCTTCAGTAAACTGTTACAGTGTGCCGGATGGTAAACAGGGATCCGCCACTGCCGTGGACCGTTGATCTGGCGAGTTTCCAGCCAACCGCTATCTTCCTCTTCTATTTCTTCAGTTATGGCCTTGGTGTCTTGTTCGTCAGATATCTTCAGGTTCAACGAAGCAGGGTCTTGACAAGCGGCCTGTCCGTGAGGGGCGGTGGTTGAGGCATCAGATCAAGCGTGAGGGACCGAGAGAGGTAGGTAGGAGCTGGCCGTAGCCATATCTCTTTACTCAAACTGGCGCCGTCGTGTCGCCGTCCGTCCTCATCTCATGTTTGCGTCAGTTCACTTCACCGAAAGTGGATCCTGATTCCTGATTTGAATGCGGATGTGAGCTAGCGAGGAGGCCGGTTTCTTCTTCTTCTTTTTCTTCGTTGCACGACGAAGTTCAGATTCTTCTCCATCTCTTGTAAACCCATATCGTCAGTAAGATGGCCTCAGTTTAGAGCATGAAGTCGTTGTGTAGGCAAAGCAAGCCATGCATGTGTAAACGTGAAACTGAAAATCTTATCCTTGTAGCACAAAGATGACAATTTCAAACAAGAAATTAAGCGAACAATCTCATCCTCTTTGCACACACGATCGAGGAGGCACAGAGTCAGGCGGTTTATTCTCTAACTAGTTACTCTGCTGCTACTAGCATCAGAAGGCACTGATCCAGGTTTCAGAACATACCAAGACGATCCGAAAGCTTCAAACAACTACTAGAAAAAGTAAAAAGAACTCCATTGTCCTGATCATTGTGCCATGCATGCCGGTGATGAGCACGCCAACACGGCCGGCTGATCATTCCACGAAGGTGCCGTCCAGCTTGCGGACCTGCACCTTGAGCTCGTGGTCCTCGCCGCCAGCGCGGAGCGCGCGGAAGAAGCAGGTGTCGCCGACGGTGAGGCGGTTGTCCACCAGGAACTGGTGCCACCCGTACCTGAAGGACGACCGGGTCTTGCCGCCCGCCCGGTTGGTGTGCTTCAGGGTCACGCCCCACGACTTGCCGCTCATCCGCAGCACCACCTTGCTCCTCTCCGCGTACCCGTGCGCCTCATGGAACTCCAGCGGCACGTTCTGCACCCAAATGATCCACGCACCCCGAAATTAGTTGCTGCTAGCACATAAGAAAGATGCTAGCTCTCACCAGATACTGCTGCTGCTTCTCGAGGAAGTGGCAGCCGCTCAGCCTGACCGTGAACTGCGACGTCGGAGCGTCGTCGACCTCCACCTCCGCCGAGCTGCTGCCGCCACTGTCGCTGCTGCTCCCACTGCCTGGCCAAATGCGAAAACCATCCCTGTTACAACCACCGTACTCAAACGAAGAGAAAGAAAGCAAGAAGAGGCGCGCACTGGCATCGTCGTCGTCGTGGTGCTTGTAGTGCCTGCGGCACATGCTCACGTCGAACACCTTCACGGTGAGCACGGCGTCGCCGTCGTAGCTGAAGACGAGGAAGTAGCCGAGCCGCAGGTCGTGCGCGCGGGCGAACCGCTCCCAGCCGCGCCCTAGGTATGTGTGGCCGTCGGCGTCCAGCACCACCTTCACGTCCCACAGGCTGCGGCGCCCGCTGCCGGCCTCCCGCAGCTTCACTTCCCGGGGCTCGCGGCCGGCGAGCACCTTGGCGAACTTGTCTGGCATCCTCTGCGACGACGTAGGTCAAGCAGCGGTTGAAATTGAACAAGTGGTGAACCAACCAACCAAACCAAACCCAGAGACCAATGACCAAGGATCACGGTGTAGAACCCAGATACGTACCAGTTTCTTCAAGGAATTGGAGAGCATGATGATGAAGAACTCGAAACCTGACGAGTCACTGGGAAAGGCCTTCTCCTCTTCCATCGTAGTCGTAGCAAAACCCTCTGCTTCTTCTTCTTCTTCTTCCTCCTCCTCCTTGCCTCTGCCCTCTCTTATCAGATGTGAATCGATCATATAGCAACGATGTAACAACAGATTCCTCCTGCTTTATTCACGTGTGTAGAAAGACGGCACCAGTCTTTTGCCCTTACGTGTCGAGCTCCGGTGGTGGGCTGCCTATGTATTGTGAGCTCCAAATTAACACGACTGCTGGACGATAGTTTAATTCTTGGCTTCTCACTTGTAACTGCTACTTGAGACTTGAGAGGGGAGCTTTGCAAAGCCCTCTCTGCTCATTTTCAAGCAGACAAATCTTTGCTGCCACCGAAAGTAGCATAATAAGATGGTGTAGGCTTAGACATGAGAGTACATAATATGCTGATAGTCAACGACTGTAGATTCACATGAAAGAGACAGTCTACTCATTTTTGTATGTTCTGTATTTATTGATTTCTTTACCGAATCAGATTGTGGGGAGACTGATATATACAAAGTTTACAGTTACTTCCAACTAATGAAGAAAAAACAAGTTCACTTGAATTTTGCCGCAAAACTAGCGTAAATCAATGCCTTCGTCCAGGGCTGTGGAGCCCATCATCACATTTGAATCAATCTGCTTGTCAAACTTCTTCCTTCTGCGCGCTTCAAATTCCCCGAATCCATCCATCTGCAACAGACGAGAAAGGGAATTAGGATTAAAATTAAAATTAAAATTAAAATAGTGTTGATTCAGTTGCAGGAATCTGTCGTGCCCTCATGTCACTAACTTGCTGAAACTGGTCCATCGAGATTGGGTTGCTGTGCAGTGACAAGTTCTGAAGAGCCTTGCAATCCTTCAGCAAGTTTGGGGGAAGCTGCAGCCAAAAAAAGAGTTTTGAGGATGGATGGCTCCTTAATTGCTTCTTGTTTCATAATGGCATGGACAAATATGTACATAAAGTGCACAAGATAGTCAAAGTTGCCAAATAAATTCACTGGCACATACCTGACGAATTTTGTTTCCATTCAATGATATAGATTTGAGGCAAGCAAGGTTGCAAATTGATGAGGGCACATCTTCGATTGTATTTCCTGAATATTATTTAGCATGAAGGTTAGCCAGAGGTAGCTTTGCTCAACACATAAAGCCGAACAGCATTATCCTAAGAAATAGTGATTTTACAACCGTAAATTATTTGCAGACTAGCAAATGGTAATCACTACTAAATCGATAACTTCTGGATATTTGTAGACAAGAAGGCAAGATAACATTCATAGCATAGTAATCATTACTACATCGACATTTAAAGTCCTGAACATTTGTAGACGAGAAGGCAAGGTAACATTCACAGCATGGTAATCATTACTAAATCAACATTTACATTTCTGGACATCTCATTTATATAAATGGTACAAGTCCTTAATTTCATGAAAGAAAAGATAATAAAAAACATACAGCCATTAACATGACAATAATGAAAGTAAGCAAATCTTAAGTTAATTAACTGGAGGCAAACATATAGAAATCTTATTATCTATTATTCTTTCATTCATCCAAAGCACAGCTAGTCGAGCTGATCCATACCACTTTCAGGCTCTGAGAAGGTAATATCGATGATCTCTGTGCCAAATGTCGAAGGTAATGTCGATGATCTCTGTGCCAAATGTTGATTTAGTATTGGTTTCTTTGCTGTGACTGGTGCCTGTCCCTTCTCCAGTTCTATATTTTTCTTTTTTGTATATATTGTGAAGTGTTGAAATTATTAGGTACAGATGTACATTGTCCATTTTGTATGGACAATTATCGAAATCGTATCATTTTTATGTTTCTTATATCACGTATTGACAAATTATGGAAGCTGTACCATTTCCATGTTTCTTGTGCTATGTATTAGTCGGAACGTACCTTGCCTGGCCACGATTACTAGTGCAAGCAAAAAGCGGAGAACAGGAAACTCAAATTATATAGGACTAGTAGTAGTATTGCAGAAACAAGCGGGTTTACCATTAGCCTGCAATTCTTCGAGGGACTTGCAGCCTCCTATTGATTCGGGAAGGGCATTTAGTTTGTTATCAGATACATTGAGTAGCAGCATCTGCATCAGTCAAACACAAAATGATGGTAAGCCATTGACAACAACACCACATAGCTCCACAATGCCAAAAAAGGATAACACTAGGGCATTGACCATTACAAAAAAAACGCTTTTGAACATTTAATGGTGACACAAAATGATGAAATGCAGACTGAATCATTTCATAAAATTAACTTATTTGACTAGACAGAAAACAAAGAATACTTCTGTTGTGAAACAAAACTCAATACTGACTGCATCTTTATGATTTTCGGAAATTAGACATTCCTTTTGTGCTTGAAAACAAGTCTTTTGCAGAGATAGGCTAAGTCTGGCATATTGAACCAAATAAAAAACTTACATTGCACAAATCTCCAACACTTTTAGGTAGGCACAGCAAAGAATTCTGAGAAACTGTAAGCTGCTGAAGATTTGATAGAGAACCCACTGAATCGAAAAAAAGATCATGTGAGAAAATGGAAACAAAAGTTGGTAGAATAATGTTATGAAAGTCATAACTCTGTACTAACTCCTTGTTAGGGCAAGGTTTTAGATTAGAACCTAGGCCACCTTTGTTATGTAATAATAAAATAATAAACCTATGGTAATACTTTGCTTGTTTCACTTCCATTCTTACAAAAAATATAGATAGGATGTATGAACTAACATTCTTCAGGCAAGACAGTGATCCTATTTCTGTCAAGCGTGAGGATTTTAAGGTTCCGCAGGTATCCAATATTAGCTGGAATGTTTTCAATCAAATTACCAGCCAAAACCTACAGGAACAAGAGGAGAAAACATCACTATCAAGCCGCCATTACTGAGAATGAACAAATGGAAGAACCGTTGCTTGCAAATACACATCTCTAAAAAAATCCAAGACATTTTTTACTAAGAATGCTTACCAGTCTTTGCATATTCACAATGGTACCAACTTCCTGGGGAACCTCAACTGCAAAACGAAAAGAAAGAATTGTCATTGCTCAAGAGAAATACAATTATACAAACATCAATGAAAAGAGCTTATGCAGTTTCAGGCAAGACAGCTTATTCAGAACAGGGAATTCAGCCCAGCACGGGTTTTGGATAAATTGTATCCACAAACTGGTAGAAAAAGAAATGCAAGAAAATAAAGGGTCCAATTGTAGCAAGTTGGCTTGAAATATAGCACTTTCTCACATTGTGAAGTGAAAAATAAATGTCATATAACTTCCAACCAGTTTCTTTCTGACTAAGTACAAGAAAGTGAGACAATACCAAGCATTAATGCCTATCACCCTGAATGGAGATAACTACTTAAAAATTCTGATTACCTATCTTGTTATTTGTCAAATCCAGAGTTCTAAGGGAATTTCCCACTTGCAGAACTTCCTGTGGTACCACCTGCATGGAATGATATTAAGTAACTCTGGAAGAGAAGTGCAATGTTACAGTAAGAAATGCAGAAAGGCACCCTTTTTCATGTAGACATAATAAGTTCACTTATATGCTAAATATTTGAAATATGAGAACTATCTAATAGGAAATATTTATACAAGGACAAACAACTGAGTAAGCACCATATGGATTTCACTTAGTGAACCAGTAACGATATCAAGCCCCCCCCCCCCCCCGGCGCACTCGCACACACACAAAGGAGAGAGAAAAAACACCAAAATCCATGACACCTGGACAAATAGCCCTTGTGCTGCTGACCTAAGGAGCCGCGTGTCTTCTGGCTCCTTGCTGGATTTCAGAAGGCCATGTACAGCGGTACAGAAGGTAGCGCTCGACAGAGACACCACCCATACCACCTTCTGTTGGAAGTTCACACTTCACGCACATGCGGGTACTAATCGTCATCTTCGCCATACAAAATTCAGTTCCTAGGCTTAATGCGAAGCTGAGATTTCGAAGGTCTGGGCATCAGCAGAGTGGCGTCCGTGGTTAGAAAATTGGACTCTGACAGCAGACCGGCTCCTAGCAAGCCAATAGCCCAGCACCTATATATGCCCTCTAAGCATCCAAAAACTGTTTACCCACCTGTGTGCTAGAAACCAATTGGAGTGGCAGTTATGGGACAAGCTAGTGCTGCTATGACGGCTTCACTCCTTCAGGGAAAATTACCTGGTATCCTGGAGGTTTGCCTCCCTAATTGATGAGCTAATTTCAACTGGCGGTAAGCGCTCTTGTTCCTGTTAATGCTTGTAGTGTGGGATGTTTCGAGCAGAGAAGCAGGCGTATAATTCAAGCAAAAGAAGCTTCCATCAATGTGGTTTCCAAGAATTAAAAATAAAAAAGACGAGGCAAACGCCCGGCTGTTGGCCAGGGCACGACACCTGCCAACACAATTGGGGCCTCTGTGTGGCTGGGTGAAACAACTAGTGCTTACCTTGTTAACCTCACCATTTTGGTTTCATCTGCTTTCAAGCTACAGGTGCTTACCTGTAGTTTGTAACATCGTATTTTCTCATCATCTATCAATGAAGCTGTCAGATAGCCTTTTGATTTTAAAAAATGTTAACTGAGAATTACATCGTCGCAGGCTTGCAGCAGTAACATCGGTACACATCAAGGTGTCGAAAGCATGACAGTTATTCGTAAACACTTCTAGGCATACCTTTAACAGTACTCTAGAGCTCCTAGAATGCTTAATTTTGGTGTGGCAAGTATGATAATCTTCCTAAGGTTGCATTTCCTTCATCATAATGACGAAACCAGCGATTAAAGGTGCAAAGTTTATCGTGTCATCAGCTAAAAAGATATTTCAGACAAAAGAAAAGCAACACAGTTCCAAGTTTTAGTGCATCACCACATAGGATGGCATGCTTTTAACTTTTATATCGGCAAAACTGCGCTTTCCTTCCACCTAGGATAGGAATCCTCCGTAGATACTCAACCAGTTAATGAGTTAATCAAACGGCGATGTACCATCACCCAGAAAAGGATCGTCGCCCGTACCGTCAACGTATAATCATCCGAAACTCAGGGGCGCTGGTACGATGGACGCCCCCAAAATGTCTATTTACAGGAAAGGGGAGGGGGGCTGTGGGCGATAACAACCTTCAGTTTGGCGTCCCGGAGGGCGACGATCCCGGTGGAGCGCCAGCGCGTGACGCGGCTGGCCGGCGAGTCCGAGCTCCGGCTGCTACAGCAGCCCATCTCCGCCGCCGCCGGCCGCCCGCGCGAGGGCGAAACTCGCAGATGCTTTCCCCTCCGATTCTGGAAGAGATTTTGTTTCAGGGGGGAGGGGCGGGCGACGACTTCGGCGTGGAGGCAGTTGGGGGCGGCCGGCGGGATCTGCCTTGACCTCGTCCACTCGCTGTCAGCTGGGGCCACCGCTGGGTGCCTCTCCCCGCTGGGCTGCGGGGCCCCGTACTGCTTACCTGGCATCTCGATCTTGTCAAAGGGTTATCTACGAGACTGACAGTGGCAGCCAAGTGGCAACGGACCAATTTTTTTTTCTGAACAGAAAAGTTGCCTTATTTGTAAATTTACCCATTCTGCTTTTCGAGTTGTTTTGTACTCCCTCAGTAAAGCAGTGAAACGCTTTAATATTTCTTTACAGATAGAGTACTGATTATCTTTTTATCTTCACTGACTCCAATACTTTTGTCAGAAATGTCTCTAAATGCTTTTCAAACAGTAACCAGCTAGTTTTGCTTAAGAAAATACTCATTGTGATGTTGTGATTAAAGATAGGATTACCGACGGTAAGAGAAAATGTCATGCTCACTTTAGTTGTCAATTTATCTTTGAACACTTGCCCATTGTACGAGGAAACCATCTGATACGAAAATCGTAAAGCGCGTGTGCAACCCTGTTAGGTTGCACGTAGCACACAACATCTTATCTTATTCGTGTATTGTACGCGTTGACCTCGTAACGTATTCTTGATTTTTCTTTATGCTCCCTCCGGTCCTTTTTAGTCTGTATATAAGTTTTGTCTGAAGTCAAAGCATCTCTACTTTGACCAAACCTATAGAAAAAAGTATCAAGAATTACAATGTCAAATCAATATTCTTAGAATCATTACGAAATGTAGTTTCATGGAATATATATTTGGCATGGTAAATGTTGATATTTTTAAATATATATTTGGTCAAACTTTGCAAAGTTTGACTTGACTCAAACCTAATACGCAAAGTAAAAATGACCGGAGGGAGTACCTTTTCCAATTCAATGACATACTTAATCCTAATTTTTATTGAGAGATAATGAAATGAGGGTATGTCATTCTGCTGATATGTCGTGCTCCCAATTGCGCCGCCGCTCATTTCCAGTACATTCAATGGCCGCACAAACTAGAAAATTTACATGGTATCATTTCATTTATACAGTATATAACTAATAATTTCTCCACGATGTAAGTGGTAGTTTGGTGCAAATGAATTATATGATATACGTATGAAATTGCACTGATGTGACCCTTTGGCCTAATCTCAAATTGTTTGATATTGTTCCATCACTTCCTAAATCTCAATATGGGAGATGAACATGTCTCACCCATTTACTGGTTGCCTTTCTCCTTCCAACATCTTAGTTTCATCGGTAAGAAATATAAAGATTTTATTATAATTTAGTATGCACATTTTGAGAGTATTAATGCTACGTTTGTCAGTAGAATTAAAGTGCAAGTACACGATATTAAGAGTTTTATCTAGCCCGTCAGCCATATGTGTTGCTTGTCAATTTGAAGGGAAATAATAGAAGTAAGAGCATATCATTAGATAAGTTCGGTGATAATGTCTCTATTGTTTGCTTATGTTTATATCTTATATGAATAGCATGGGTTAATCAGGACATTCGTGGGTTGGGAGTCTGTTATCCAATTAATGGTTATGTCTTATATGAACTCGAGCCATTCATTACTTGACTTTTCTGGTTCATTTTCAATATGTAACATTGTACTTTTACAGGTAAGTGATTTACTGCTACTTCTTGAGTTTGCGTTGATTTTTTTTCCCTTGAAGAGGAAATGGTGATGCAGCAAAGTAGAGATAAGTATTTCCCTCAGGTGAGAATCAAGGTATCAATCTAGCAGGAGGAACACACAAGTCACCAATGATTGCACCTACACAAACAAACAAATACTTTCACCCAATGCGATAAAAGGGGTTGTCAATCCCTTTAGGGTGACTTGTAAGGATGAGATCTGATAGATATAGGTATAAAAGATAAATAAAATGCAAAATAAATTAAAGGTAAATAAATTACAACAATGTATTTTTGGGTTTTTGATTTTATAGATTTGAAAATAATATGATATAAGATAGACCCGGGTTCATAGTTTTCACTAGACTCTTCTCTCTTGAAAGAATGCATATGGTGGATAAACAAATTATTGTTGAGCAATTGATAGAAAAACACAAAGTTATGACGATATCTAAGGCAGTGATCATGAATATAGGCATCACGTCTATGACAAGTAGATCGACTCCTATCTGCATTACTACTATTACTCCACACATCGACCGCTATCCAGCATGCATCTAATGTATTAAGTTAACAAGAACGGAGTAACGCCTTAAGCAAGATGACATGATGTAGATGGATAGATCCAATAAATATGAAAAAAAACACCTTTTATCCTTAATAGCAACAATACAAATACGTGTCATGTCCCTTCTGTCACTAGGAATAAGCACCGCAAGATTGAACCCATTACAAAGCACCTCTCTCATGGCAAGAAAAAATCAATCTAGTTGGCCAAACCAAAACAATAGATTGGAGAGAAATACAAAGCTATCTTAATCATGCATAAAAGAGTTCAGAAAAGACTCAAATAATATGTATAGATAATCTGATCATAAATTCACAATTCATTGGATCTCAACAAATGCATCGCAAAAGAAGATTACATCGAATAGATCTCCAAAAACATCGATGAGAACATTGTATTGAAGATCAAAGAGAGAGAGAGAAGAAGTCATCTAGCTACTAGCTATGGACCCGTAGGTCTGTGGTAAACTACTCACAAATCATCGGAAGGGCATCAAGATTGATGTAGAGGCCCTCCGTGATTCAAGCCCCCTTCGGCAGAGTATCGGAACAAGTCTCCAAATGGGATCTCACGAGGACAGAAACTTGCGGCGATGGAAATGTATTTTTTGTGTGCCCTCTAGTATACGAGGAATATTTGGGTATTTATAGAGCAAATATTAGGGTTAGAGGAACATCAGGGGACCCACAAGCCTGGGGGGCGCCCCCCTAGGGTGCGCCTGCAGAGCTTGTCGCCAATTGGTAGCCCCTCTGACCTCCTCCCAAAGGTTCCTGGGTGTCTTCTGGTCCAAGAAAAACCCTCAAAAAGTTTCGTTCCATTTGGACTTTGTTTGGTATTGATTTTCTGTAAAAGACAAAAACAAGGAAAAAGCAGCAACTCGCACTTGGCACTAGGTTAATAGACTAGTCCCCAAAAATGATATAAAATAGCATAATAATGCATATAGAACATTCAAGATGCATAATATAATAACATGCAACAATCAAAAATTATAAATGCGTTGGAGACGTATCATTTACCTATTGTATTCTAACGTATAAGGTTCCTGGGAGGTTCGCTCTCACCGTGATCCCCGATTTTGTGCTTCTCAGCCGTCAGATGTGGTCAGCTAAACCGTTCAGCAGTTGGATTTTCACCAGTCGGTCATCCTGTTTTCACTATGTTGTATCTTTTGCATGCCCAATGACTGATGGGTTCGCTCCATATAGCTATTGGTTCAGTGAGATTTTCTTGGGTTTCAGACAATCGGCTCCTCCCGCGTCGCGTGTGCAATGTGTGCGACATGTGGCTGGACGTGGGCTTCAACCCTAGGCCCCAGTCCACGGCCTCCATATCACTCTCTCCTCCTCCCTTCTCACTCTCGTATTAAATAAATTATAGATTATGGCAGATGATGTTATGGATATACTATACCAACATCCTATGAGACATTTATATGATTTCATGTTGTACATATTCACATGGAAAATGCTCCTTCTCATTACCCCCCCCCCCAAATCAAAAGGCTTTGGGGGACATCGGCCCCATGCCCTTCACAAAGCTCCGTCACTGATAACCCACAAGTATAGGGATCGCAACAGCTTTCGAGGGTAGAGTATTCAACCCAAATTTATTGATTCGACACAAGGGGAGCCAAAGAATATTCTCAAGTATTAGCAGCTGAGTTGTCAATTCAACCACACCTAGAAACTTAGTATCTGCAGTAGAGTGTTTAGTAGCAAAGTAATACGATAGTGGTGATAACGGTAACAAAAGAGTAATGGAAGCAAAGTAATATTTTTGGTATTTATGTAGTGATTGTAACAATAGCAACGGGAAAGTAAATAAGCGTAAACCAGTATATGGAAAGCTCGTAGGCATCGGATCAGTGATGGATAATTATGCCGGGTGTGGTTCATCATGTAACATTCATAACATAGGGTGACACAGAACTAGCTCCAATTCATCAATGTAATGTAGGCATGTATTCCGAATATAGTCATACGTGCTTATAGAAAAGAACTTGCATGACATCTTTTGTCCTACCCTCCCGTGGCAGCAGGGTCCTAATGGAAACTAAGGGATATTAAGGCCTCCTTTTAATAGAGAACCGGAACAAAGCATTAGCACATAGTGAATACATGAACTCCTCAAACTACGGTCATCACCGGTAAGTATCCCGATTATTGTCACTTCGGGGTTAACGGATCATAACACATAATAGGTGACTATAGAGTTGCAAGATAGGATCAAGAACTCTCATATATTGATGAAAACATAATAGGTTCAGATCTGAAATCATGGCACTCGGGCCCTAGTGACAAGCATTAAGCATAGCAAAGTCATAGCAACATCAATCTCAGAACATAGTGGATACTAGGGATCAAACCCTAACAAAACTAACTCGATTACATGGTAAATCTCATCCAACCCATCACCGTCCAGCAAGCCTACGATGGAATTACTCACACACGGCGGTGAGCATCATGAAATTGGTGATGCAGGATGGTTGATGATGACGACGATGACGGATTCCCCTCTCCGGAGCCCCGAACGGACTCCAGATCAGCCCTCCCGAGAGGTTTTAGGGCTTGGCGGCAGCTCCGTATCATAAAACGCGATGAAATCTTCTCTTATTTTTTTTTCTCCCCGAAAGCAGATATATAGAGTTGGAGTTGGAGTCAGGAGGTCTCCAGGGGGCCCACGAGGTAGGGGGGCGCGCCCCCCCACCCTCGTGGATAGGGTGTGGGCCCCCTGGTCTTCATCTTTGGCGAGGATTTTTTATTATTTATTGTAAGATATTCCGTGGAGTTTCAGGTCATTCCGAGAACTTTTGTTTTGTGCACATAAAACAACATCATGGCAATTCTGTTGAAAACAGCGTCAGTCCGGGTTAGTTCCATTAAAATCATACAAGTTAGAGTCCAAAACAAGGGCAAAAGTGTTTGGAAAAGTAGATACGACGGAGACGTATCAACTCCCCCAAGCTTAAACCCTTGCTTGTCCTGAAGCAATTCAGTTGACAAACTGAAAGAAATAAAGAAAAACTTTACAAACTCTGTTTGCTCTTGTTGTTATAAATATGTCGAGCTAGCATTCAAGTTTTCAACAAAGATTATAACTAACCACATTTGCAATAATTCTTAGGTCTCATGATTACCCATATCAATAGAATAATCAACTAGCAAGCCATAATAATAAATCTTGGATGACAACACTTTCTCAAAACAATCATAATATGATATAACAAGATGGTATCTCGCTAGCCCTTTCTGAGACCGCAAAACATAAATGCAGAGCACCTTTAGAGATCAAGGACTGACTAGACATTGTAATTCATGGTAAAAGAGATCCAATCATAGTCACACCCAATATAAATTAGCAGTGATGAATGCAAATGACAGATGCGCTCTCCAGCTAGTGCTTTTAATAAGAGGGTGATGACTCAACATAAAAGTAAATAGATATGCCCTTCGCAGAGGGAAGCAGGGATTTGTAGAGATGCCAGAGCTCGGTTTTGAAATAGAGGTGAATAATATTTTGAGTGGTATACTTTCATTGTCAACATAACAACCAAGAGCTGGCGATATCTTCCATGCTACACACATTATAGGCGGTTCCCAAACAGAATGGTAAAATTTATACTCCCCCTCCACCAACAAACATCAATCCATGCCTTGCTCGAAACAACGAGTGCCTCCAACTAACAACAGTCCCAGGGGGAGTTTTGTTTTGCAATTATTTTGATTTATTTTGCATAAAGCATGGGACTGGGCATCCCGGTGACCAGCCATTTTCTCGTGAGTGAGGAGCGGAGTCCACTCCTCTTGAGAATAACCCGCCTAGCATGGAAGATACAGACAACCCTAGTTGATACATGAGCTATTCGAGCATACAAAACAGGGTGATTATTTGAAGGTTTAGAGTTTGGCACATACAAATTTACTTGGAACGGCAGGTAGATACCGCATATATCACTACAAAAAAAGACACATCCGTGACATTTTGGGCTGAACGGGTTTTTTCTGTCATATATATGACACTTCTATGACGATAATTGTGACAAAACCCGGTATCATCATAGATGTGGTGGGCTCCTACTTCTATGACAAAAAAATCATGACAGAAAATGGACTTTTTGTCCTGGGCGGGCCGGAGACGTAGCTGCATGACATTATTTGGGCCGTCCATGACGGAAAAAACCGTGGTAGAAGCGAGGGGGGAGAAAATTTCGGGGAGTTCCCGGTTACGGTGGGAGGTCGGGGGCCGAGCGATGCGCGTTTCTCTCGTACACGTACGCGCGTGTGTGCGAGGCATTGGCTCTAACTAAACCCGAGCGAGGCGTTGGGCTCTAACTGAACCCGAGCGATTGCACTGCAGGCTACGCGTTACTGAACCCGAGTGATCGATCGATGGCTGTTAACTGAACCCGATTGAGAGATTCCTTCGCTACTGCTGCTAACCGAAGCCGATCGATGGGATGAACAGTGAGCGTTGCGCGGGGGATGGATGAACAGTAAGCGGTGGCGTTGTCTCTGGATGAACAGGACCCCGTGGTGTGGTGGAGGGCTGGATGAACAGTAGACGGTGGAGGGGTGCCCGTGAAGGGGTAGATGAATAGGACCCCGTGGTGTGGAGGGCTGGATGAACAGTAGACGGTGGAGGGGTGGTTGAACAGGACCCCGTGGTGTGGGGGGCTGGATGAAATGTAGACGGTGGAGGGGTGGTTGAACAGGTCCCCGTGGTGTGGATGGCTGGATGAACAGTAGATGGTGGAGGAGTGGTTGAACAGTAGCTGATGGAGTAGCACACTATGGAGGCTGGATGAACAGGAGCCCGTGGAGGCTGGAGGAGGTCGACGGTGGAGATGAACAGTATCCCGTGGAGTCCCGTTTTGCGGTACGCCACACCCCTCCTGATGAACAGGACCCCCGTTTCGACCGTACCGCTCCAACACAAGTCTATTTCCTCCGTTTTGCGGTACGCCACACCCCTCCCGATCAACAGGACCCCAGTTTCGACAGTAGGAGATCCGTTTCCTCTGTTTTGCGGTACGCCACACCCCTCCCGAAGAACAGGATCCCGTTTCGAACATGGCCGGTCAAACACAAGGTCGTTTCCTCCGTTCTGCGGTACGCCAGGCCTCGTTTCCATCGCCTGTTCTGTCCAAGCCCTCCTGATGAACACGACGCATTCCGTTGCCTCCCCATGAACACGACGCATTCCGTTGCCTCCCCATAAACACGATGCATTCCGTTGCCTCCCCATGAACACGACGACGATGCTGTTTCTCCGTTCCGACCCAGCCATGTACACGAGCCCTCGCCGTACGTATGCGCGAGTAGGCGTTCGAGACCCCGCCTGTATGTACACATATGTGGCCGTATTTTCTTTCTTGCACCCTGACCGTTGTATGTACGTGTACATGCTATGTGCGCGCCTTTACTACGACACATGCGCGCCTCTACATCGACCAGTATATATGTACGTACACGTTCGCGACCAGAATGACAACGCTACATACGCTTTGACCAGGTGGGTCCCGACTGTCAGGCACTTCCTTGCGTGCGAAGATGTAGCTGGTGGGTCCCAGCAGTCAGGGGGGCGAATCATTTTGTTTTTTTTGCCCGGACGCACTTCCTTGTGTGCGAAGGTGTAGCTGGTGGGTCCCAGCAGTCAGGGGGAAACGTTTTTTTCGCGAAATGGCCCGTCCGGTGGGTCCCCGCTGTCAGGTGGAGGAATAATTATTTTGCATGTAATAAGGAGGCACTTCCTTGCTGCGGCCGTGGACCTAGCTGTCAGCCTCTCCACGTACAGTCCACGTCCGATGGAAGTCGTTCCTTGACCATGTTGACCACGCCGCGCCGAGAGCACCAGGGCGGTGGACGACGGCGAGGCCTAGGAAGGGGACGACGGGGAGCCGGGGAAGACGCGGTAGTGGAAGCCCGCGCGGAGAGGAGTACGAGGGTTCACTGGTTCGGCTGTGGTGTGAGGCTGCCATCACTGCAGGGCCTGGCCAGCGGTGGGAATAGTAGGGGCGGTGAGGCCTCTGTGACAGTACAGCCGGCCACGGGAGGCAGGAGCATGCGGCACGACCGGCGCTGCTTTGGGTGGCTGGAGCAATAAGACCAGAGGTTGAAGAAGCACTACGGCCGTTGGATGGACATCGTACGGTCACTGGAGCTAGAATCGTTCATATTGACTAAAGTTGACAAAGGCCCCCGTCCCAGTCAACTTAGTAGGCCCACAAGTCAGCCTCCCACCATGGTGGTTCCCAGCTAGCAGGGGGAGTATTCATTTTTTTGTGCGTAATAAGGAGGCACTTCCGGTGGGTCCGAACTGACAGCGGGGGGAACGTTTTTTTCGCGAAATACGCTGGCCCGTCTGGTGGGTCCGAGCAGTCAGGGGGGAAACGTTTTTTCGTGAAATAAGGTGGCCCGTCTGGTGTGTCCCTGCTGTAAGGTGGAGGAATAATTATTTTGCGCGTAATAAGGAGGCACTTCCTTGCGGCCGCCTGGACCCAGCTGTCAGCCTCTCCATGTACAGTACTCTTCCGATGGAAGTCGGTCGTTGACCACGTTGACCACGCCGCGCCGAGAGCACCAGGGCGGTGGTCTGGACGACGGCGAGGCCTAGGAAGGGGACGATGCGGAGCCGGGGAAGACACAGCAGTGGAAGCCCCGCGCGGAGAGGAGTACGAGGGTTCACTGGTTTGGCTACGGTGTGAGGCTGCCGTCGCCACAGAATAATAGGAGTGTGGGTGAGTGGAGGGATGGCCTTGCCAGCGGTGGGAGTAGTATGGGGGCGGTGAGGCCTCCGCGGCAGCACAACCGGCCACGGGAGGCAGGAGCGGGCGACACGACCGGCGCTGCTTTGGGCGGCTGGACCAAGAAGACCAGAGGTTGAAGAAGCACTACGGCCGTTGGATGGACATCGTACGGTCACTGAAACTAGAAACGTTTATTATTGACTAAGTTGACAAAGCCCTTGGTATGCTCCAACTTAATAGGCACACAGGTCAGCCTCTGAAACGGTGCGCCCCAGATGTCAGGAGGAGGAATCATTTTTTGGGCGGCCGAAGCTGAGAATAGCCGAGATTGAAGAAGAAGCACGACATCTGTTGGATTGACATCCAACGGCCACTGCTACTAGAACCGTGTCTTGACTATAATAAGTTGGCAAAACCTTGCATACGCGTCAACTTATTTTTTTTAGGGGACGCGTCACTTAGTAGGCCCACAAGTGTGTGGCAGAGAACTTATAGCCCATTTGCGTTTTGTAAGAATGTACAGCCCATTTTGGAATTCTAATGGAATTTACAATAGCCCATTTACAGTTTGTTAAAAGTACAGTCCATTTTCTAACTAGGACAATGATTAATAATTTCAACAAACTGTTGAAGACAGAATTCAATAAAATTTCCCACATTTTGATGGGCTCCGAAATATTTTTATCCTGAACTTTCTAATCAGATTAAATATAAATTTGTATTACGTAAAAATCCAACGAAACATTGCGCGCGCAACAATGAAAATTTAAGATTTTCAAAATCCATAAATAATATTTTATAAACTAATTTCGTGTTTGGTGCATTTTTTATAGTTACTTCCTAGTTTTTATAATTACATCCCATTTATTATTTTTTATAGCCCATTTTCCTGTTAAGCCTAATGCATCCCTCCTAGGAAAGATTTGCAGCCCAGCGGGGCGGAGAATAACAAGTTGACCTTGCCTGGGTAATCCTCAAAAAGACGTATAGCTAGGCTAGCCATTTTCATCTTGAAAAAATTAGTATCTGGGCTGGATATCTGGCCTGGGCTAGACGGGCCACAGCCCGCCCAGTTAATACCCTGCTCTCCTTTGAACAACAATGAAATCATCGCCAAGAAAAACTCTGCAGTGCTCACGCCTCAAAAACACAAATACTGCTCGAGCTGCTTGGTCTCAGCTGTCGGCTGCACCTTGTGCAATTCTCTCGTTTATATTAACTACATAGGTTGACAATGGTGTGGGACCGTGATGTCAGGAAACCAGGAGAAAGCAAAAAAATATAGTTGTACATAATAAGGAGGCACTTGCGTACGTACGGCTATGGCCCTAGTGGGTCCCTAGTGTCATCCAGTCAAAATAAAGTCATCTCCTGAATCCTCATATTCGTTGACGATGTTAATAATGCTCGGCGCCACGGCGAGCGCAACAACTCGAAGGACAACGGAGAGGGCCTCGCAGGCCCTACGGATGGTCTGATACAGCGCCCGCTACTCATTCAGGAAGCCAGGATCATCGGACACTTATGAGCACCTTCGACAAACTGAGACGGCATGAAACGGTAAGTCGCGCTTGGGAGCTCTGGTTTATTTCAAACATGTATTAACATACAAGTGTAATTTACTCGTCATCGAAAACAACGCGTAAAATACAGGCGTAATGAAACCGAGGGCCCGAGGTCTGTAAGTAAAACCGGTGGGTTACGTGTGTAATTTGAGAGACCAGTGTATATTTTACAAGCACTACTATATGGACGACATTACCAGACGATACATGCACGACGTGCGTATCATGCCATCCATGGGCAAGGCTGAAACAGCAGCTAACGGCTGGATTAGCAATCGTCCGAGTGTCATTCAGCGTTTTTATCGTGTGTCAAGTACTTCCGATATTTTACTAGTCGAAATCGACCAACCAAGCGCCTTCGCCTGAGACCATCTGCTTTAATTTACAAGCGTCAGTTTTACAAGCGGTTTTGGTTGGAAAATGACGATCCAATCATGGCCTAATATCATGAGTTGGTCGGAAGATCATATGGTTTCACGTCTAACCTACCCGACTTGTCGTATAGGCTATGAATGAAACATCAGACGATGAACTTCTTAAGCACGGAAACAACACAAGAGGATGATCTTCTTAACAAGAAAATCACTGGCATTAGATCGACATGCAAAACAATACGAAGCATTATTCTTAGGAGGCACGGTGAACAGCTCGTGATGCCGCATGCCACAACATTCCAAGCTCAACTTTGCAATCAAACACAAGGCCTGGCATTACATAGACAATATTCAGAACAAACTCTTAACACAGGAATATCTCAGCAGAGTAACTATTTACTTCTAAACTGAACACAGGAATAGGAAAAAACACTCGACGCTGCTCACAGCAAGGGCGTCCCACTCAAAAAATATCAAATGCATGTCTTCTGGCTAACATCAATGAGCAAATTTTGACAAGGTTTTCCAATTCCAATATATTAAACTAACGTCTTCTTGCTAACATCAATGATTAAACTTTGACAAGCTTTTCCCATTCAAAATATGTAATGCCTATGATCATGGAGTCCTGTCGTAGCTTTTGTCCAGGGCACTCCACATGTTTGGGCACTTTTTGCCCAGGGCACTCCACGTGTTGTTAAATTGCCAATGGTCTCTGCAGAGTAGTCATGTCACCGGTGTCTAATAATACTCTGTAAAACTTCTCGGTCATTCCTTAATGTAGCGCAAACAGTGACTGCTTCTTTCTGCAAAGTGGAATGACCAACTAGACCCAGTAATGCAGCAGTTTGCCTTACACATTGGCTCCTTTTGTGCAGTTCAACTAAAATCGGAATCGAAATAAAACCGAGCTTTAATTTTGATATCCCTGTAAGCAAAAATAGGTATAAGGGAAACAATTACTAAGAAATAATGGTTGATGACTTGTACTCCCAGAAGAAAAGTATCTACTGATCTACTTTATCTTAATGGGAAACAAAGTAGGAGAGTAGCAATTCTCCATCAGTGCGATTCATTCATATTGACTGAGACATTATCTTAACAATGCCTTGTTTCAACATGTATAAAGAACGACAAAGCTTATAAAGGGGGCGATGCTGAATTTGTTGTAACAAAGCAACAAGCATCATGTCTGGGTTGGTCCCATTTTTGTTCACTACTTAATGGGAAAAGACAGCAATACAATAGGCTCAATTCATCATTTATTTAAAACAGTGCCAATACAAGTAGCACAACATCTCAAAACACACTGCACGATCATGTGGATGAAGGCAAGTACCAACCTGTCATGACGCACACAATATCACGTACGAATCTGCCAACACGACTAGGAAATCCAATCTCATTTTGTGCAGTTGCACTGAAATCAAGCAAAGTGTTTCACGTAGCGAAGCAAAATGTCACAATAGCAACAAGTTGAATAGACATCCCTGTATAAACAGAGGCAAAAAAAGAATCAATTACTGGCTAATAAAGGAGGATGAAACATGCGGCCACAAAAATGATAATCCCGCCAATCCCTAACAAGTGTTGCAGTTTTGAAATAAGATTTAGTAGTTAATTCTGAGAGTGGCATCAATTACTGGCTTATAAAGAGGGTGATGTTGAATTTGTTGTAACAAAGCAACAAGCATCATGTCTGGGTTGGTCCCATTTTTGTTCACTACTTAATGGGAAAAGACAACAATACAATAGCTTCAATTCATCATTTATTTAAAACAGTACCAATACAAGTAGCACATCATCTCAAAGCACACTGCACAATCATGTGGATGAAGGCCTGTACTGGCCTTTCATGAGACGACCAACATAAAATACGAATCTACCAACATGAATAGGAAATCCAATCAAGTTTTGTGCAGTTGCACTGAAATCAAGCAAAGTTACCGATGTGACATTTAAGTTTTCTATAGCAACAAGTTGAATAGATATCCATGTTTTAAGAGGCAAAAAAGAAAACAATTACTAGCCAATAAAGGAGGATGAAACATGCGGCCACAAAAAGAAGCATCTACCTTATCTTGATGGAAAACAAAGTATAGGACAGTAGCATTTCTAAAACGGTTGCATTGATTCATATTAATAGAGAAATTCTTTTAAAACAGATCAGTAGTTAATTCTGAGATTAACAACAGCAAAATAGCTGCATGGGACATGCCAGCACCATGTGCGTCCACACGTATAAATGGGTGATACAGAGTATGTAGCCAAGCAGCATATATGCGTTGGTCCCATATTTGTTCTCTTTGAACCTTCTTCCTATGTGAGGGCAGCAAATCTAGTCGTGCACAAACTACCCGACCCCCCCTCCCAGTTTCTTTCCCTTTTCAACAAAGAGATCGGTTCCTTACATATGTGTGTACTGGGTTACCCCCTTTTTCCCTTTTCAACCTACAAAGCGTCTGGATAGCCAGTCTATACTACTTTCCGCCCCTCCTTTCCTCATTGAACCACGTCCTAGATTCTTGCTCCAGCCCACCACACCCTTATTTCCTCTTTGAACCAAGACCTAGATTCGACTACAGATTGAAAAAGATCCACATGCAGCTAGAGCAACGACAGTTTCAAAGAAACTTATACCTTAGGGTCATCGGGATGTGGCAAGGCGTGCGGCGGGAGGCCGGATCTGCCCACACTACGTACGACAGCGAGGAAGAAGGGGTCGGTGGCCCTCCCGCACAGGCGCTGGGTGAAAGAGAACAACGCAGCCCGCAGTGGATTGCCTCCCTCGCCGAAGGCGATAGAGTGAACGCTGCACCTCCTCCCCTTGTCGGTGCGACGGGATATGGACGCCTCCTTCACCAGCTGTGAGGGGGGAGAGAGACAAGAGGCCAACGTAGTCTTGTTTAGATCTGGTGAAGAGAGGGTGAGAGACTGTGAATATAGCAAACCCTTGAAGGAAATATGCCCTAGAGGCAATAATAAAGTTATTATTTATTTCCTTATATCATGATAAAAGTTTATTATTCATGCTAGAATTATATTAACCGGAAACATAATACATGTGTGAATACATAGACAAACAGAGTGTCACTAGTATGCCTCTACTTGACTAGCTCATTAATCAAAGATGGTTATGTTTCCTAACCATGGACAAAGAGTTGTCATTTGATTAACGGGATCACATCATTAGTTGAATGATCTGATTGACATGACCCATTCCATTAGCTTAGCACCCGATCGTTTAGTATGTTGCTATTGCTTTCTTCATGACTTATACATGTTCCTATGACTATGAGATTATGCAACTCCCATTTGCCAGAGGAACACTTTGTGTGCTACCAAACGTCACAACGTAACTGGGTGATTATAAAGGTGCTCTACAGGTGTCTCCAAAGGTACATGTTGGGTTGGCGTATTTCGAGATTAGGATTTGTCACTCCGATTGTCGGAGAGGTATCTCTGGGCCCTCTCGGTAATGCACATCACATAAAGCCTTGCAAGCATTGCAACTAATGAGTTAGTTGTGACATGATGTATTACGGAACGAGTAAAGAGACTTGCCGGTAACGAGATTGAACTAGGTATTGAGATACCGACGATCGAATCTCGGGCAAGTAACATACCGATCACAAAGAGAACAACATATGTTGTTATGCGGTCTGACCGATAAAGATCTTCGTAGAATATGTAGGAGCCAATATGAGCATCCAGATTCTGCTATTGGTTATTGACCGGAGACGTGTCTCGGTCATGTCTACATTGTTCTCGAACCCGTAGGGTCCGCACGCTTAAGGTTACGATGACAGTTATATTATGAGTTTATGCATTTTGATGTACCGAAAGGTTGTTCGGAGTCCCAGATGTGATCACGGACATGACGAGGAGTCTCGAAATGGTCGAGACATAAAGATTGATATATTGGAAGCCTATGTTTGGATATCGGAAGTGTTCCGGGTGAAATTGGGATTTTACCGGAGTACCGGGAGGTTACCGGAACCCCCGGGAAGTATATGGGCCTTAGTGGGCCTTAGTGGAAGAGAGGAGAGGTGGCCAGAGATGGGCCGCGCGCCCCTCCCCCCACCCTTGGTCCGAATAGGACAAGGAGAGGGGGCCGGCCCCCCTTCCTCCTCTCTCTCCTCTTTCCCCCCCTCCGCAAATCCTATTCCAACTAGGAAAGGGGGGGAGTCCTACTCCCGGAAGGAGTAGGACTCCTCCTGGCGCGCCACCTCTTGGCCGGCCAGCCCCCCCCCTTTGAGCCTTTATATACGGAGGCACGGGGCACCCCTAGAGACACAAGTTGATCCACGTGATCATATTCTTAGCCGTGTGCGGTGCCCCCTTCCACCATAGTCCTCGATAATATTGTAGCGGTGCTTAGGCGAAGCCCTGCGACTGTAGTACATCAAGATCGTCACCATGCCGTCGTGCTGACAGAACTCTTCCCCGACACTTTGCTGGATCGGAGTCCGGGGATCGTCATCGAGCTGAACGTGTGCTAGAACTCGGAGGTGCCGTAGTTTCGGTGCTTGATCGGTCGGTCCGTGGAGATGTACGACTACATCAACCAAGTTAACGCTTCCGTTGTCAATCTACAAGGGTACGTAGATCACACTCTCCCCCTCTCGTTGCTATGCATCACCATGATCTTGCGTGTGCGTAGGAAATTTTTTGAAATTACTACGTTCCCCAACAGTGGCATCCGAGCCTAGGTTTTATGTGTTGATGTTATATGCACGAGTAGAACACAAGTGAGTTGTGGGCTATATAAGTCATACTGCTTACCAGCATGTCATACTTTGGTTCGGCGGTATTGTTGGACGAAGCGGCCCGGACCGACATTACGCGTACGCTTACGCGAGACCGGTTCTCCCGACGTGCTTTGCACAAAGGTGTCTAGCGGGTGACAGTTTCTCCAACTTTAGTTGAACCGAGTGTGGCTACGCCCGGTCCTTGCGAAGGTTAAAACAGCACCAACTTGACAAACTATCGTTGTGGTTTTGATGCGTAGGTAAGATTGGTTCTTGCTTAAGCCCATAGCAGCCACGTAAAACTTGCAACAACAAAGTAGAGGACGTCTAACTTGTTTTTGCAGGGCATGTTGTGATGTGATATGGTCAAGACATGATGCTAAATTTTATTGTATGAGATGATCATGTTTTGTAACCGAGTTATCGGCAACTGGCAGGAGCCATATGGTTGTCGCTTTATTGTATGCAATGCAATCGCGCTGTAATGCTTTACTTTATCACTAAGCGGTAGCGATAGTCGTGGAAGCATAAGATTGGCGAGACGACAACGATGCTACGATGGAGATCAAGGTGTCGCGCCGGTGACGATGGTGATCATGACGGTGCTTCGAAGATGGAGATCACAAGCACAACATGATGGTGGCCATATCATATCACTTATATTGATTGCATGTGATGTTTATCTTTTATGCATCTTATCTTGCTTTGATTCACGGTAGCATTATAAGATGATCTCTCACTAATTATCAAGAAGTGTTCTCCCTGAGTATGCACCGTTGCGAAAGTTCTTCGTGCTGAGACACCACGTGATGATCGGGTGTGATAGGCTCTACGTTCAAATACAACGGGTGCAAAACAGTTGCACACGCAGAATACTCAGGTTATACTTGACGAGCCAAGCATATACAGATATGGCCTCGGAACACGGAGACTAAAAGGTCGAGCGTGAATCATATAGTAGATATGATCAACATAGCGATGTTCACCAATAAAACTACTCCATCTCACGTGATGATCGGACATGGTTTAGTTGATTTGGATCACGTAATCACTTAGAGGATTAGAGGGATGTCTATCTAAGTGGGAGTTCTTAAGTAATATGATTAAATTGAACTTGAATTTATCATGAACTTAGTCCTGGTAGTATTTTGCAAATTATGTTATAGATCAATAGCTCGCGTTGTTGCTTCCCTGTGTTTATTTTGATATGTTCCTAGAGAAAATTGTGTTGAAAGATGTTAGTAGCAATGATGCGGATTGGATCCGTGATCTGAGGTTTATTCTCATTGCTGCACAGAAGAATTATGTCCTTGATGCACCGCTAGGTGACAGACCTATTGCAGGAGCAGATGCAGACGTTATGAACATTTGGCTAGCTCAATATGATGACTACTTGATAGTTTAGTGCACCATACTTAAATGGCTTAGAATCGGGACTTCAAAGACGTTTTGAACGTCATGGACCATATGAGATGTTCCAGGAGTTGAAGTTAATATTTCAAGCAAATACCCGAGTTGAGAGATATGAAGTCTCCAACAAGTTCTATAGCTAAAAGATGGAGGAGAATCGCTCAACTAGTGAGCATGTGCTCAGATTGTCTGGGTACTACAATCGCTTGAATCAAGTGGGAGTTAATCTTCCAGATAAGATAGTGATTGACAGAATTCTCTAGTCACCATCACCAAGTTAGTAGAACTTCGTGATGAACTATAATATGCAAGGGATAACGAAAACAACTCCCAAGCTCTTCGTGATGCTGAAATCAACGAAGGTAGAAATCAAGAAAAACATCAAGTGTTGATGGTTGACAAGACCACTAGTTTGAAGAAAAGGGCAAAGGGAAGAAGGGGAACTTCAAGAAGAACGGCAAGCAAGTTGCTGCTCAAGTGAAGAAGCCCAAGTCTGATCCTAAGCCTGAGACTAAGTGCTTCTACTACAAAGGGACTGGTCACTGGAAGCAGAACTACCCCAAGTGATTGGCGGATAAGAAGGATGGCAAAGTGAACATAAGTATATTTGATATACATGTTATTGATGTGTACTTTACTAGTGTTTATAGCAACCCCTCAGTAATAGATACTAGTTCAGTTGCTAAGATTAGTAACTCGAAACGGGAGTTGCAGAATAAACAGAGACTAGTTAAGGGTGAAGTGACGATGTGTGTTGGAAGTGGTTCCAAGATTGATATGATCATCATCGCACACTCCCTATACTTTTGGGATTAGTGTTGAACCTAAATAAGTGTTATTTGGTGTTTGCGTTGAGCATGAATATGATTTGATCATGTTTATTGTAATACGGTTATTCATTTAAGTAAGAGAATAAATTGTTGTTCTATTTACATGAATAAAACCTTATATGGATACACACCCAATGAAAATAGTTCGTTGGATCTCGATCGTAGTAATACACATAATCATAATATTGAAACCAAAAGATGCAAAGTTAATAATGATAGTGCAACTTATTTGTGGCACTGTTGTTTAGGTCATATTGGTGTAAAGTGCATGAAGAAACTCCATGCTGATGGGCTTTTGGAATCACTTGATTATGAATCAGTTGATGCTTGCGAACCATGCCTCATGGGCAAGATGACTAAGACTCCGTTCTTCGGAACAATGGAGCGAGCAACAAATTTGTTGGAAATCATACATACTGATGTATGTGGTCTGATGAATATTGAGACTCGCGACAGGTATCATTATTTTCTGATCTTCACAGATGATTTGAGCAGATATGAGTATATCTACTTGATGAAACATAATCTGAAACATTTGAAAAGTTCAAAGAATTTCAGAGTGAAGTGGAAAATCATCGTAACAAGAAAATAAAGTTTCTACGATCTGATCGTGGAGAAGAGTATTTGAGTTATGAGTTTGGTCTTCAATTAAAACAATGTGAAATAGTTTCACTACTCACGCCACCTGGAACACCACAGCATAATGGTGTGTCCAAACGTCATAACCGTACTTTATTAGATATGGTGCGACCTATGATGTCTCTTACCGATCTACCACTATCGTTTTGGGGTTATGCATTAAAGACAGCTGCATTCACGTTTAAAAGGGCACCATCTAAGTCTGTTGAGACGACACAATCTGAACTGTGGTTTGGCAAGAAACCAAAGTTGTCGTTTCTTAAAGTTTGGGATTGTGATGCTTATATGAAAAAGTTTCATCCTGATAAGCTCAAACCCAAATTGGAGAAATATGTCTTCATAGGATACCCAAAGGAGACTATTGGGTACACCTTCTATCACAGATCCGAAGGCAAGACATTCGTTGCTAAGAATGGATCCTTTCCAGAGAAGGAGTTTCTCTCGAAAGAAGTGAGTGGGAGGAAAGTAGAAAACTTGATAAGGTAATTGTACCATCTCCCTTATTGGAAAGTAGTTCATCACAGAAATCTGTTCTTGTGACTACTACACCAATTAGTGAGGAAGCTAATGATGATGATCATGTAACTTCAGATCAAGTTACTACCGAATCTCGTAGGTAAACCAGAGTGAGATCCGCACTAGAGTGGTACGGTAATCCTGTTCTGGAAGTCATGTTACTAGACCATGACGAACTTGCGAACTATGAAGAAGCGATGGTGAGCCCAGATTCCGCAAAATGGCTTGAGGCCATGAAATCTGAGATGGGATCCATGTATGAGCACAAAGTATGGACTTTGGTTGACTTGCCCGATGATCGGCAAGCCATAGAAAATAAATGGATCTTCAAGAGGAAGACGGACGCTAATAGTAGTGTTACTATCTACAAAGCTAGAATTGTCGCAAAAGGTTTTCGACAAAGTTCAAGGTGTTGACTACGATGAGATTTTCTCACTCATATCGATGCTTAAAAGTCTGTCCAAATCATGTTAGCAATTGCCGCATTTTATGAAATCTGGCAAATGGATAACAAAACTACAATCCTTAATGGATTTCTTAAAGAAAGAGTTGTATATGATGCAACCAGAAGGTTTTGTCAATCCTAAAGGTGCTAACAAAATAAGCAAGCTCCAACGATCCATCTATGGACCGGTGCAAGCATCTCGGAGTTGGAATAAACGCTTTGATAGTATGATCAAAGCATATAGATTTATACAGACTTGCGGTGAAGCCTGTATTTACAAGAAAGTGAGTGGGAGCACTACAACATTTCTGATAAGTATATGTGAATGACATATTGTTGATCAGAAATAATGTAGAATTATTCTGCAAAGCATAAAGGAGTGTTTGAAAGGAGTTTTTCAAAGAAAGACCTCGGTGAAGCTGCTTACATATTGAGCATCAAGATCTATAGAGATAGATCAAGACGCTTGATAAGTTTTTTTCAATGAGTACATACCTTGACAAGATTTTGAAGTAGTTCAAAATGGAACAGTCATAGAAAGGGTTCTTACCTGTGTTACAAGGTATGAAATTGAGTAAGACTCAAAGCCCGACCACGGTAGAATATAGAAAGAGAATGAAAGTCATTCCCTATGCCTCAGCCATAGGTTCTATAAAGTATGCCATGCTGTGTACCAGATCTATTGTATACCCTACACTGATTTTGGCAAGGGAGTACAATAGTGATCTAGGAGTAGATCACTGGACAGCGGTCAAAATTATCCTTAGTGGAATAAGGATATGTTTCTCGATTATGTAGGTGACAAAAGGTTCGTCATAAAGAGTTACATCGATGCAAGTTTTGACACTGATCTAGATAACTTTAAGTCTCAATCTGGATACATATTGAAAGTGGGAGCAATTAGCTAGAGTAGCTCCGTGCAGAGCATTGTTGACATAGATATTTGCAAAATACATATGGATCTGAATATGGCAGACCCGTTGACTAAAATTCTCTCACAAGCAAAACATGATCACACCTTAGTACTCTTTTGGGTGTTAATCACATAGCGATGTGAACTAGATTACTGAATCTAGTAAACCCTTTGGGTGTTGGTCACATGGCGATGTGAACTATGGGTGTTAATCACATGATGATGTGAACTATCGATGTTAATCACATGGTGATGTGATCTAGATTATTGACTCTGGTGCAAGTGGGAGACTGAAGGAAATATGCCCTAGAGGCAATAATAAGTTATTATTTATTTCCTTATATCATGATAAAAGTTTATTATTCATGCTAGAATTGTATTAACTGGAAACATAATACATGTGTGAATACATAGACAAACAGAGTGTCACTAGTATGCCTCTACTTGACTAGCTCATTAATCAAAGATGGTTATGTTTCCTAACCATGGACAAAGAGTTGTCATTTGATTAACGGGATCACATCATTAGTTGAATGATCTGATTGACATGACCCATTCCATTAGCTTAGCACCCGATCGTTTAGTATGTTGCTATTGCTTTCTTCATGACTTATACATGTCCCTATGACTATGAGATTATGCAACTCCCATTTACCGGAGGAACACTTTGTGTGCTACCAAACGTCACAATGTAACTGGGTGATTATAAAGGTTCTCTACAGGTGTCTCCAAAGGTACATGTTGGGTTGGCGTATTTCGAGATTAGGATTTGTCACTCCGATTGTCGGAGAGGTATCTCTGGGCCCTCTCGATAATGCACAACACATAAGCCTTGCAAGCATTTCAACTAATGAGTTAGTTGTGAGATGATGTATTACGTTACGAGTAAAGAGACTTGCCGGTAACGAGATTGAACTAGGTATTGAGATACCGACGATCGAATCTCGGGCAAGTAACATACCAATGACAAAGAGAACAACATATGTTGTTATGCGGTCTGACCGATAAAGATCTTCGTAGAATATGTAGGAGCCAATATGAGCATCCAGGTTCCGCTATTGGTTATTGACCGGAGACGTGTCTCGGTCATGTCTACATTGTTCTCGAACCCGTAGGGTCCGCACGCTTAAGGTTACGATGACAGTTATATTATGAGTTTATGCATTTTGATGTACCGAAGGTTGTTCGGAGTCCCGGATGTGATCACGGACATGACGAGGAGTCTCGAAATGGTCAAGACATAAAGATTGATATATTGGAAGCCTATGTTTGGATATCGGAAGTGTTCCGGGTGAAATCGGGATTTTACCGGAGTACCGGGAGGTTACCGGAACCCCCCGGGAAGTATATGGGCCTTAGTGGGCCTTAGTGGAAGAGAGGAGAGGTGGCCAGAGATGGGCCGCGCGCCCCTCCCCCCCTTGGTCCGAATAGGACAAGGAGAGGGGGCCGGCCCCCCTTCCTCCTCTCTCTCCTCTTTTCCCCCCTCCGCGAATCCTATTCCAACTAGGAAAGGGGGGGAGTCCTACTCCCGGAAGGAGTAGGACTCCTCCTGGCGTGCCACCTCTTGGCTGGCCAGCCCCCCCCCCTTTGAGCCTTTATATACGGAGGCACGGGGCACCCCTAGAGACACAAGTTGATCCACGTGATCATATTCTTAGCCGTGTGCGGTGCCCCCTTCCACCATAGTCCTCGATAATATTGTAGCGGTGCTTAGGCGAAGCCCTGCGATGGTAGTACATCAAGATCGTCACCACGCCGTCGTGCTGACGGAACTCTTCCCCGACACTTTGCTGGATCGGAGTCCGGGGATCGTCATCGAGCTGAACGTGTGCTAGAACTCGGAGGTGCCGTAGTTTCGGTGCTTGATCGGTCGGTCCGTGGAGACGTACGACTACATCAACCAAGTTAACGCTTCTGTTGTCGATCTACAAGGGTACGTAGATCACACTCTCCCCCTCTCGTTGCTATGCATCACCATGATCTTGCGTGTGCGTAGGAATTTTTTTGAAATTACTACGTTCCCCAACAACCCTAGCAAATGAACGCTGAGCCTCCAGCGTGTAACATATATGTAGTGCGGCGAGCATGTGGAGAGTGCAAACCCTAGCGAACAAGCGCTGAGGCTCCCGCTTATATATATACTACTATAGTACGGACTGAGCTCCGGTGGCTTCACTGCACCTGCTTTTGGCTGTATGACAGGTGAGCCAGCCACATTTTGGGCCCACCTGTCGTAAAACCCTAGCGAAAATTGCACCAACGTGAAAGACGACTGCGTCTCCAACGCAACCAAGGTGAACTGACGAAGGATATCATCTTTGTGCGTAACAAGCAAAGAGCACTGATGGAAGACAGCTTGTTTTTCGTCGAAAATCGATCAGCTTCACCAGCCGACGCAACCATGAGGCGCAACCGTGAGCATCGATAGGTCATCGTGGTGATGCATCATCCATTTGGCATCAAGTTTGGGTGAGGCACCTAAGAAGTTCGACAAATCCTCACTGTGGTCTGTTTCTTCTTAGTAATCAAGCTCGAGGAAGGAAGAACCACGTGGCAGAGGACAGTGAGGCGGAACAACAATGGCCATCCAATTTTGTGCGGTTCCACTAAAATTGAGGAAGACATGCCCGGGTATGGAGACACACATCGCTGTTTTCAAAAATATAAAAAAGGGTTAGCAACGACATCTCAATTGTCAATAAGAATTAATGAAAAGTACACCAACAAATAGAAGCATCATAATTATCTTGATGGGAACTAAACCAGGATACCCGAGAAAAAAAGCATTTCTTCATTTAACCAGTGATAGTACTACCACCATATGGACAATGACCGCACAACCACCATGTACTTTTTGTCGAAACAACATGTATACCTCCACCGAGGCATAAATCAGGACAACTTTTTGAGTGGCATTTCCTCTATAATAGTACTAGTAGGTGATGTTGGACCAGCCGACGAACCCTAGCTACTATGCATGGGGAGCTGGGGAGTAGTCGCATAGAAGAAAACCCGCACGCAGCGACCTGGGGAGCTGGACCAGTATAAAAAGTTATACCTCAGATGGGCGAGATGTCGTTTAGGCGGGCGGGCGGGATCTGCCCACACAACGGCAGCGAACAAGGGCACGGAGGATCTTCGTCCGCGCTAGCGCCGGCTCCAAGAGGACGGTGCGCATCGGCTTCCTCCGTCGCCGATGACGACAACGTCAACGCTGCACCTCCTCACCTCCCGCAGCAGACGGGATTCGGCCGGATCTGTGACCACCGGTGAGGAGAGAGATAGAGTGGACACTGTCATCTTGTTTTGATATGGAGAGGGTGAGAGAGCGAGACGCGAGAAACTCTATCAAAAAAGAGGCTATAATAGAGTAAAAAAATCTCTCCATAGCAGTGGTTTTAAATAGAATACGCGCGTTCCCGGAAAAAAGAAACGAAAACTGGCGGACAATTTTTTAAGGGTCTGTCTAGGACACATCTAGATGTGACATAGTTATGTCACATATAAGTTGATGTCCACTCTATTTGTGGTCTTTTCCTAATTTTTTTTGTTTCTTGTTGCTACATTATATACTTGTGGGAGCTTAGATGTGATATCTTTAAATAACATCTAGATGTGAATTAGACAAACTGATTTTCTAACGTACTAAGAAAGAAAACTCGATCAAAAACACGCCCCCGCTTTCAGGTCGCGAGAGTCGTCGCGCACACACACATAGACATAGACATGCATATCCGTGTTTACATAAAATTCCATTCTCCATCTCCAATCATATCTGTCCAACTGGCACATTATTTATGTTGTTAATTATATACGCAGCAATATTAATGTACATCATTTCTTGTTTGCGCACGTCCGGACCGCTGCCACGGCCGGTCCTGACCAACCCGAACCCTCTTCATCACCCTCGCGTGCTTCCCGCCAGAAATGGTCAGTGCCGCATTCATGCCCGGCCAGAGCGGACGCTACCTCTCACTGGCGCCCGCATTGATTGCGGCGCGCCGGCCAAGAGAGTGTCGCCCGCGCCGCTTCCGGGTGCACGCGGCTGCTCCACGTTCAAAGGTCGCAATAGCCGGCTACAACATGCACGATCTCTTCCAGTAGTAAGTTCTTGGGAGTTCGTGCTACAGTTAGCTGTCCTCCCCCAACTCGTCAATCTCTTCCAGTAGTGCTAGTACTCCATGGTGCGATCCATCGACAAGCAGGCGGGAAAGTTATGGTATACTACTCGGTTTGTGGTGAGTGGCATGCCGAGCGACCGTGTGGGGTCGAGCCATGGAGGAGGGTGAGACACGAACACGACAGACGTGATTTAAACGTTGGTTTTGCTCGATGGCGCGATCCAACGAAACGAAACGTTGGTTTCTCTCCGTTTCCATTTTTTCTACGGAAAACAGAAACTTTTCCACTCCATTTTCATTCCTATTCCAAGGTTGCCCCGTTACAACATTCCATCAAATACAAGGGAAAACTAACACGCATGCTAATGCCTCTCAATGATTCACAGATCATAGCCAATATTTACTTCACAACTAAAGAAAAAAGTTGTGAGAGCGTGTATGATAGAAAAACTACTGATGGGGTCACTACGACTTAAACCCTAAACCCTAAACATGATTTAGTTTCCTCGCCAGGTCGAACCTATCGAAGGAATGTGCTAGAGGGAGATTCTTTAGTGAGAATGTCAGCAACAATAGAAACAGCACTCTTTGGTTCTCCACCTTCTGGTACCTCTTGTTCCATAGCACTTTCCATGTCGGGAAGGAAAGACGGCTGGCACCCTCGGATCATACGATGCTTTTGTGAAGTTCCACTAAAATTGACCTGAGCATCCCTGATGGCAAAGATATTGAAGAAGTGTGATTAGAATAATAGTACTGGCACTAGTTCATGAGACATAAACTCATCACAAATAGAAGCCGGTAGAAGTAGAGAAAGATCGACATGGAGATGGAGCTACGGCAGTGGAGCAAGCCGGCTCCAAAAGGAAGATGGACTACCTGGGACGTCGGGCTGTAGCTAGAAGGGCGGTTGGGACACTGCATCGGCCCATACCGCGGTGACCCCCGATTGGGACGCACCGACTGTGGGTTTTCTCCCTCGCCGATGTCGCCCGCGTCTATGCAGAACATTGTTCCCTTCCCCCAGCTGCGGGATCAGGCCCGTCGTCCTATGCTTGTGAAGAGAGCAACCTAAGCAAGCAGGCTTGTAGCTTAGGCTCCTGCTAGTGTATATATAGTGGTTTTCTTTTTCTCTCCATATCAACCATTTTATATTGCGTACGTGTCATTCAAGAGTGAAATGATGGTTGCTTCTTCCGACTAACTTACTGTGTGATTTGACTGCTCCTTAGTGGCCCTACACGTACTCCCCCTACGTGTATGCAACAGTCACACGTACACATGAACGCAAAAACGCGCGCGACGCCCTAATGCATGCATGTCCGAGCACACGACGGAACACACACGGTCACGATCAAGTGCTCAACCTACATGTGCATGCACACACATACTCAGTCAGGGTGAGCTAGTGACCGTATGAACACCGGAAAATATATATATTGAGCGCAATGAGCATATTATGAAGTCCACTGACCGTATTTTTACAAATATACAGTGACAGACAGTGTATTTATCTCGTTTGAAATTAAGCCATATTAACCAAAGAGGAGGCAGCATGGACTAGCATTACTTTGATGTGTTCCGTTAACTTGTCGAACGAGGAGAAGGTTGCAGGACGAGAGAAGCTTGCGCGCGGTGGCTCACAGGACAAGGAGAAACTTTTGACTAATGCAAGCTCTCCCTCGCTCAGGCGGTGGACGTGCAATAGTTAATTCGGTGTTAGATTGCCAGAAGCATACACTATACTACTAGTGCTATTATTGTTCGACTTCCCGAACAGCCAAGCGCAAAGTTTACTAGTACTACTACTATAGTCCATAAAGGTACGTACTATACTAGTACTAGGAACCGGATGGAGGAGCGTCTGCACTCTTATTATAATTTTAAAATGTGATAAAGCAATCTTCAACACATTTGGTTTCTTCGAGGGTTCTCGCATGTGATAATGGAAGTTGATTGCATGGAACACTCGCCACAATTCTCGCTTAATTCTGGCTCATATCCTGTTACAAATAGTAGCGCTCAGTAATATTTCCTCATTTTTTGTTATTCAGCATGTAAACAGGTCAGCAAACCTTGCGGCGCATCTTTGTGCGAACCGTGCTTGCTGCACTTTGAATGTGGCCGAGAGCTGGCTTGATGAAACACCTCGCTTCCTACTTCTTTTTTGCGGGGTACCTCGCTTCCTAGTGACCAGTGTCTTGGCTGATCGTCCTAAGAATGCTTATATATGAATAAAGCTCTCTCATTTACCCGCAAAAAAGATTAAGCCATATTAACCGGAAAGGAGGGAGTATGGACTAGCACTACTTTTTGGTGTGTCCCGTCAACTCGTAGAACGAGGAGAAGCTTGCAGGACAAGGTGAAGCTCGCTTACGCCTTTTGACTAATGCAACCTACCCTCGGTGGACATGCATCAGTCCATTCGGTGTCAGATTGTCAAAGGCATACACTATAGTACCCAACATGCAGAGTACCATCATTGTTCGAATTCACGAAGGGGCGAAGAGCCAAGCGCAGTAGTACGCGTACTTGGTTTTGCACCTTCATACTACTCCACCCTCCGTCACAGTTTACAGGGCGCGCTTCATTATGATGCATTTCTCTCAATGCATTTCCACCACCAGAGAGACTTTAGACGCGTTTGGTTTAATGCTCAATTAATTAGGGCGTGGTAACCGCAATCAAGTCCACATTTTTCTCTCCATGTACTGTACTACTACGGAGTGCATGCATGTGTGTACCCGGGGTGGAAGCACCGGATGCATGTGTGTACGCATTATTCCCTCTAGTAATAGATGTCGTGCTATAACTACCAATGCTATTTTTCAGGCCGATCGCTAGTCGCCTTGGTCCCACAGATTTTTTTCTTTTTTCCTGAAGCGCGCTGTATAAACAGTGACGGATGGAGTAGTATGAGCGGATTCAGAGAAGAGCGTATTGATGGTTGCTTCTTCAGAGCAACTTACAGTGGGAAAGGTGGGGCTTATGCTTTGATTGCTCATTACTCACTATTAATGCGGCGCACCGACCGGGCTGAGTCTCCCATGCGGTTGTGCACTACCCCCTCGGTTCTTAAATATACTCCGGAGTATTTGTCTTTCTAGAGATTTCAACGGGTGACTACTCAAATATTTTTCTTTTTAGAGATTTCAAATGAACTGGCACATACGGATGTATATAGACATATTTTAGAGTGTAGATTCACTCATTTTGCTCCGCATGTAGTCACTTGTTGAAATCTCTGTTAAGACGAATAGAATATTTAGGAACGGAGGGAGTACACATACGAAGCAAAATGAGTGAATCTACACTCTAAAATATGCCCGTTTGAAATTTGTAAAAAGACAAATATTTAGGAACGAAGGAGTATAATTTTGTGCATGGCACATGGACCCGGATGATGAAGAGGCTTCTGGCAATGCTATCGAGCTTCCATCATTTGTTTACATAATTGACGTACTATACAAATAATTTTCCAGCGACATGAAATTGTACAATGGTGTGAGCTTTCAGCTTTTGTTTCGCGTGTCTTGCCATCGATGCTCTTTCGGAAACAATAAAAAACTAACCTCCTTGCTAATGCATGTCAATTATTAGCATATCAGAGCTAATAATTACATACAACTGAAGACAAAGTTGTGAGAAGGTGTTAAATTAAAAGTGATCCATGCTTTCATTGGCAGCAACGTCCCCCCAGCTCTGTCTAAATCAACAAGGAATGTTGGGAAAAAAAGTAGCTATCTAGAGCATGCAACATTCCGATCATTCTGTGCAGTTCCACTAAAATAGAGCTGAGCGTCCCTGTTCCAAAGATATCAAGTGTGATTACGATAATAGAGGACTGCTGATGAAACAATAAACACACAAATAGAAGTCGGTCACCTTTGCAGTCTCTCTTAAGACTAACTAGTTGGAGAAAATTAGGCTCGGAGTTGGATGAGGAGGATAGAGCAAAACTAATCTCCCTTTGTGCAGTCGCACTGAAATGTAGAGACGTTGCCCGTGTGACATTTTAGTACAACTGCACAAAACACTCTTAAGAAAAAAGTGATTTGTGCAGTTCACCAAAAGGTCGCAATAGCAACGACGTGAAATGGATAGCCCTATTTGCAAAAAAAGAGGTAGAAAGGAAACAATTACTGGCCAATAACAGTTGATGACACATGCGATGACAAAAAAGAAGCATATTCCTTGTCCTAAGGGAAGATAACAACACGGTTGTGTTTGTCTAAAACAGTGTGAGGACGAGAATGCAATATGGAAAGTACGTCGGACGTGCTACGTTTTGGGCAAAGAACTATGGAAGATCCACATGCAGCGACGTGGGAAAATGGGCAGTGGAGCAAGGCCGGAGGGGATACCTGGAGGTCGTCGGGATGTAACTAGGTGAGCGGCGGCGGGCGGAATCTGCGAGCAGGTGGCGTAGGCCCTGCCGCGCCGGAGCTTGGTCAGAGAGAACAACGTGTACCGCAGATCGAGACGTGCTGCCTTGGCGCCGTCAAACGGAGAAACGATGCACTTCCTCCCTTTCCCCCAGCGGACGGGATGCGGCCGGATCAGTGACCAACGGTGAGAGAGAGAGGCCACCACACTCCCTTTCCCCCGGCGGACGAGATGCGGCCGGATCAGTGACCAACGGTGAGAGAGAGAGGCCACCGCACTCTCTTTCCCCCGGCGGATGGGATGCGGCAGGATCAGTGACCAACGGTGAGAGAGAGAGAGAGGCCACCAGAGCCTTGTGTGAGATACTCTGAAGAGCGGACTACCTTTTCCTCCATAAAAATCGTTTTATATTCTGTGTATGTGCCATTGAGCGCTATAACTTTATTTAAAAATAACGCGGCAACGCGTCAAGTTGAACTTTGTTTCATGCACGCGTGGTACACGACCTCCCTAGGTAAACAACCGCTACATGCGTTCAAATTAGCACGTGGGCTGCCATTTCGTAAAGAAATGAGCTCCACCGTGTACCCGCGCGGGTGTGGCTGGGCACGAAGCGTGAGTACGTGCACGGTGTACCTATTCTCTTCTTGTATACGTACACCACCTACGTGGGGTTGTGTGAGAGAGATACAAACCTAGAGAGATATAGTGTGTGGGTTCTTGAGAGTTTTTTTTTGTGGGGGTAGGGGGTCAATCAAAAAATTTAACGTATGCAATGTGTATGAAATAGAGTCCTGGATATAACATATATATAGAGGGGCGATCCACGAGAAGAGAGTGGAGGTATCATCGTCTTGAGGTGTCCATAGAATCGAAGAGAGGGATGATGTGTGTGTGTGTGTGCGCGGTCGATAAAGAGTGCCATCGAATTTGTGTGTGCCCACGTCAAAGATATAGAGTGGTTGGCCTACTGGAACGTGAGATGGGACATGTGCAGTTTGTCTCTGTGACATGGATACCTACCTGCAGGGCTCGACTATCAGTGTGTGGTGGGGGAAGAGGGAGGCCCAATTAACTATAGAGGTACAATGGCTGGTATATGTGTGGAGGAGGAGAGAGGCCTACCTCATGTATTAAGGAGATTGATCTGCGTCATGTATTAAGGGAGATCGATCGGCATCCATGCATATGTGCAGGAGATGAATAAGGTTGGGAGAGAGACAGAGCTAGAGTGTTGGAGGGGGTGGTAGTGGAGTTGCTTCTAACAAATGGTGGGATAGACTTGCTAGACAAACGGAGGGCACGCCCGCAATATCAATAAGAGAGGAGATGGCTGCTTGTTGTCTGTGCATGTGCGTGTGAGAGACGGGTCAGGAGGCATGCACGAATGATGAGGGGGGACGGTGTGGCTGTGGTAAGCAGACGTAACTACATAGGAAGATCAATCGCCCTTTGTAAGAGCAAGGAGAGACATAACTTGTGAGGTACGTCGATCGATGGGGGGGTAGTTAAAGTCGATCTAGGTATATGTTGGGAGATCGATCGGTATACATGCATGTGTGTGTTAGAAGCAAATGAGGCACGAGGAGAAGGATAAAGAGAGAGGGATGCATGTAGGAGGTGGTACGAGAGGCATACTATATCGAGGGGGAGGAGTGTGCGAGTACGAGAACGATGAAAAGAGTGGTGGGAGTGAGGCATGGATGGTGACAAGAGAAGAGGGGAAGCTTGTGTTTGTGCTAGGCACACCGGGCTAGAGAGGCATATCGATCGATGTGTGCCATAAAGAAGGAGCTAGGGGGCCTACACACATCGTGGGTGAACGACCTAAAGTGAAAAGACGAATTTGCGCGATGGAGCTAGAGAATGCTGAGGGAGGGTGAGAGGGATGCGGGCGTGTGCATGCATAAGAGAAAGTTAGAGCTAGCTACAAAGATAAGAGGGTTGTGTGGGTGTAAAAGACGAATAGAGATCATATATACTTCATTATAAAAAGCGAATTTGGATATTTGAAGAATTTATGATAGTGTTTCAAACCGACGGATGTGTGAATATATATAACGGTGATACACATGGTGTGGTTATAAACATGGTATACTACATTTAATATATTTTATCTCTACTCTTATAAAAAAGGAGTTGTTGATGATGGTGTACCTGTCATCATGCATTATAGGCCGTCTGATTTATATCTGGCGGATAGCAAGGAAACTATGATGGTTGAAGTTGGCAACAATCATGATTGTAGATTCTTATTGAAATAGAGAAACGAATTCAAATTTAGTTCGAATTGCAGCGGTAGTATAGACATTTGGAATGCACTAAAATGTTGGTATGAGTAGGTTACATGCATTATACAGCAAGGGAAAAAATTTAATCGGACATAACATGGATTCTTACTCCCTCCTTCCATCTATATAGGGTGTAATGAGATTTTTAAGACCGCCTTTGACTATTGACAAGATTAATAGTACATGACATGCACAATGGAAAATTATATCATTGAAAGAACCTTTCATAGACGAATTTAATGGTGTGCTTTGTGTAAGTTGCATGTCATATATCATTGCTCTGATATTTGGTCAAAGTTAGCATCGAAAAACACATTAGGCCCTATATAGATGGAAGGAGGGAGTAGCTTTGAATAGCATTTGTATAGTAAAACGGGGCAAGACTCTCTCTTTGTGTGGTGTGAATAGTTTTATTTTTTTTCGTTTTCTTTTTGGTTGAGGGAAGTGCGAATTGATTTGGTACGTACAAGTACAATATTACTACACGTTAGGCTTGTCCCTAAAATTCAACCCGCATCTTGTTATATCCCGAAAATTCATATATCGTGCTCTCAAAACTGGCGCCTTCACAACCCGCGCCTTGCTATCCCGAAATTACAACGCGCGCGAAAACTCCCTCCAGCTGCCAAATCCCGACACGCGAAATCCCCCTTCTAACCCTGAGCCGAAAGGGGCGTTAGTTCAAATCGGTGGGGGGGTACTTTTGTAACACACCCTACATTTTGGACAAGCGCGTTCCTAAGTCATGCTTCACCCCCTCCCATCGCCCCCTTTTTGCCATTCGAAATCCCAGGCCGCCATAACCTCTCCGCTCCAGCCGCGAAACCCCACCCTCCGCCGTCCGCCACGTCACCGCTGCCCAGCCGGAGCCTCTTCCCCAATGACGTCGTCCACCACAACAGCTCGACGTCCCTCGTCCACCTCCCCGGATGAGGATCCGTCGTCCATCTCGCCGTCCCGCCGGTTCAGCCGACCCGTCCTCCACCTCCAAGGAGCTGCTCCGACGATCGCCTCGCCTATCGCGGCTGCTCCATCCCCACAGCACCGCCTTAACCTGCTCCACCGAAACCGCAACATCCTCATCGACTCCTCGGACGAAGCCGAGGCCTACTCGGCTCCACCAAAGAGGTTGTACACTCATCGCATCGCACCTTCTCCTTAACTCAACCTCCCGGCGCCGACGGTGCTCCATCCCGCACCCCCATGGAGCGGCTACCTTGAAGCCGGCGCCGCGTGCGACATCTCCACGGCGGCTCTCCTCCAGTGCGAGGCCCCTTCGGCAGCGGCGGCCATACCAGCCGGATCTGCTGCTGCTGCTCCGGCTCTCGCTCGATCGCTTGCTCGCCCAGCTACTGCTGCTGCTCTCCCCCTTGCTCGTGCTGCTGCTCTGCTCCGATTAAGCCACACTTCAGTCGACTGAATCGACTTTTGGGTCAGTTGATTTTCAGGGCTTGGGGAGCTCGCCGGAGTTAAGGAAGAACCACCCGCAGCGGGGACGGTGGCTCACCGGAGAGGTACCCCACTATCTATCTTAGGGTTCATGGTGGGGGCGGGGGGCCTAGAGGGCTGGCCGGGGCGGCGGTGGTGAGTTGTTTCGGGGCGGCGAGGCGGCGCTGGGGCCGGCGGTTCGGCCAGTGGTGGCTGGCGGCTCAGGGGGGTGCAGGTTGAAGATGAACTGCAGGCCCTCCCTAAACTACATGTCAAGTGCCTCTCTACTACCATTGCGTTCAGTTTCGACAGTAGCGTTCAGATTCCACAGTAAATTTCAGTTTCGACAGTTAAGTTCAGAGTCAACAGTTTTTACCTCATCTGTTGTGGTCAGGTGGTTTTTGGTGATGTTAATTTTACATCCATTTTACATCATCTATTGGAGATGCTATTAGAATCCCACTTGAGATTGACGATGTATGTCTTGTGCTGCTTCAGCCTTGACGTCTTACGGCTCACCGGAACTGCTCCAACGACAAAACGATCCATCACAACAGAGCAGTGCCCTGGACGCCGTCTACAGATTCCTCAGATCTTCCTCCACACCTCCGATAGCCACCTCTGCCTCAACTGCTTCAGCGACCAACCCAATGATGTTGAGGTTGACACGGCTACGGCAAAGAGGTTGTACACTTGTTGCATCACTTATTACTATACGTTCACGTCGATCCATTAGGGATATTTTGGTTCAACGGAAAATAATCGATCCACTGGTTGTTACCATCACTCTAAATTTCTGCATGCTCTCCTTACATAATATCACCATATTTTTTTCGTATGCATGTCAGATATTATACACAGTCATGCTGAACATGTAGAGAAAAAGAGAAGAGTTTTGCGCGACAATACAATGTCATGCAGACATCGCTCCATGGTGGGTTCAATGGCAAACCCTCCCCACCCCTCTCCAGATTGTAATCCAGAGGAAGATATCTGTTCTGAGGCGGATTCAGACGCCGATGACCACTCCTATTTACCCCCAAGGTGTTTGCTCTACCTTGGCATGATGATGTTAGTCATATCATGCATATGTTGCCTTGCAGTGCCTATTTTTGACATCATATATGTCATCTGCTTAGTTTAGACATGTTCTGTAATGCCACCTGTTTAGTTTCTATATCATATATGGGAATTATGCAGTCTCATGTCTTTTAGCCAGCCATAATATATGTGAAATGTGCAATGCCATCCTGTTTAACCAGGCATCATATATTTGAATGATATCTTGCTCATCCTTTTCTTCATTACATTTCCATTTGTCGACAATGTTTGTATATTAAACTACTCTTCCTGTGAATCAGCCATTTGGGTGGGAGATGGAAAAATCTGGAGTGAAAACAAGGCCTTCAGAGCAGACAGTGCTACCTGTCGAAGCAGATCTCTTGTTGGGTCCCGATAGCTCCTCAGAGATGGATTCAGAGACAGATGACCAGTCCTATTCCCCCACTAAGGTGTATGCTCTAACTTGGCACGGTTATACTGCTCATATCATGCATACGCTGTCTTGCATTGCATAGTTTAGACATCATATACACAATATTCAACATCATATTCTTAGTTCAGACATCATATCGAATGCCCTCTGTTTAGCATATAAATCACATATGTGAATTAAATGATGTGATCCTGATTACTTAGATAACATGTAGGTGAATTATGTCATGCGATCCTGTTTAGTTATTCATCATATCTTTGAATTATGTTATGCTATACTATCCAGTTTAGATAGACATCATATATGTGAAATTATTTCATGCTATCCGTTTTAGTTAAACAATATACATGTCAACTATTTCATGCCCTCTTTTTTCCACACTATCTATTGCATCTGTCTCTCATACAATGTCTGTACATTCAACTATGTTTCCTGTTTATCAGCCATTTGAATTGGAGCGGGTGATGCCAGTATCTAGCGGACTAAAAATACGGTCTTCAAATAAAACAGTGCTACCTCTTGGTGGAGATAGCACCCCGGTTGTACATGCACAAGAACCAACCCTACCACACATAACCCAAACTCTCGTAGATTGTACCCCTACTGCGATGGACAGAGAACCAGCTTCACCCAATCTAACCCCAACCCCAGCCGATAGTAACCCAGTTCCTGTTGACACAGCACCATCTCCATCACAGAGCTCCCAAACAAGAGCAGTTAGTAAGGCAGCTCCAATGCCCAAAGGGCCAGTACTATCACCGCGAACCCCAACTCCACCAGTTAGTACGCCTATTCCTGTGGAGGAAGCACAACCAGCTAGTCGTAGTTTAGCATCTAGCGCATTTGATGTTGTTAAATCGTATGTGTGTATCTTCCCATCTTGGAAATATTATACTGAAGATGAAGGAAAATGCCAGTTGCAGGTGTTTGTCCAGGAGTTATGTGTAAGTAATGTTATTCATGGCAATTACTTTGCTTCGTCCCATACATCCTACCTCCATGATGGTTATAATACAACAAATTTTCCCATTTTTCTCTATAGAGAAGGGCCGATTTGGAAACTCAGGATGAGGTAACCTGTGCTAATACCTCTGCTTTGGAAACTCAGGATGAGGTAACCTGTGCTAATACCTCTGCTATCTTCAAGAATGCTTGGTGGCAGTATCGGAATTACCTGAAGAAAACGTACTTCACCGGCAAAGAAACTCATCAAATTCCCTTACGTTCTCCTGAGACACATTTACTGGACGATGACTAGGAACGCCTTGTTCTGTACTGGTCCTGAACTAAGAATGTGGTAAGGTCTATGAGCTCATTTTCTATTTTTAAGCATTATATTCTTGCGTCTTACTGTACTCTGTTCATGTAGAACAAGTGCATAAACCCGAAGAACAACTATTCTAATTTAAGATTCCATTGCTACCATAGGACATAGATATATGTTTGTTTGATGCTTTTATTATGTACTAGTACTTGGCAATAGAAGACTTGGTAGTTTAATCCTGTCCACCTTACTAATGAACTAGTTCACCGAAATGAGTTTCATATACTAGTACATGCTAAACTTGTTATGTGTCTGCTTGTTTCTTCTTTTAGAATGCTGACAGAATATTGGGGAAGAGTGCCTTATTAAGAAACGGTAAAGGAAGTAATGCAGATAAGGTTCAGGATAGTGACACATCCTGTCTTGGTTTAGTGTTGGAGTTACTGGCCACTACCGCTTGCACAAGCTATTCAAACTCACTGTCTGAATCAGTTCGATTTCTTGAGTCTCAACTACAAGCTGAAAGACATCGATCAGCTGTGCTGCGACAAGAAGCGGAAGGACTGCGGAAGTCCCTGGAGCATTCAGATGCATACTTTCTGGTGCAACAGCAAGCGTTGGAGGATTTTAGCGCCAAATACGACAAAGCTAATCAGCTTGCTAAGCTTATTGCCAGCATGGTGGATACCCAGGATAACATTTCTTGAGCTCTTCTGAAGTTGTTTCAGTTATGCTCTTGTTTTGCTGCCACGTTTATTTGCACTGGTGGCCAATTTTGATGGCAAGTGTATATGATATGCTGCTTTGTTCCCTATATTTGCACTGGTGGCGAACTTTGATGCCCAGTGGATGTAATATGTGTAATAGCCGTGATAGCCTAGCGTTAGTTGCTTGCTTATTTATTTTCTTGTTGTCTTGTTTATTCGTTTGCTTGTAGTCATTGCAGTTCTTTTTCCGCGGTTAACTAGTGGATGCAATAACCTATTTTTTAAAACTAGGCCACAATAATCATGGGCTAATATTTACTGTAGTGACACTGGGCCTCCTACGGGCCGTAGAAACAGTGGGCCTTCTACGGGCCATAGAAACAGTAGGCCTTCTATGGGCGCAGAAACAATGGGCCTTCTACGGGTCGTATCATCAATGGGCCTTATACGGTCCGTATGATCGATTGGCCAAACATGGGCCAATAACAGGCTGCATTATGGCCGTAAACGGGCTAGAGTTGGAATCGTCCATTCATGGGCCGACCGTAATGGGCCATCGTTAATAGGACGTATTTGATGACGCTGTGAAAATGGCGCAACGTATTAATGGACCACAAACGGGCCGACTGTAACCACGGGCTAAATTTGGCCCATAAGCAGAAAATGACAGTAACGGGCCGTAAGTAAATGAATGCTGGAAATGAGCCCAAGAATAAATGGGCTCTGAGAAGGCCGAAAGATAACATGGGCTGGAAACGGCCCAACGGAATAACAGGCCGTTAATAGGTATAAAGTGATACACTGTTCATTACGGGCCAGTTTCACCACGGACCGTTAACGGGTGTAAAGTGATACACTGTTCATTACGGGCCAGTTTCACCACGGGCCGTTAATAGGCCAAGAGTTACATAGGGCCTCATATGGGCCGAAAGACGTCATGGGCCATACATGGGCCAGAAGTGAAAACGGGCTGGAATCATATTAGATGGCCCAGATGACGCTACTGGGCCTAATTCGGATAGGGCGTAACGGGCCTTGGGTTAGCGGGCTGTAAATGGGCTATATGCGAACAGGCCGTTAACAGGCTTTCCATGGGCCGGCCCGCCACCTTTTGACCAAGTCAAACGGTCCGGCCTTTTCACAGGAATGGGTCTCTATTGGGCCATGCCATGTGTCGATGTATCATAGGCGCCTTCCGTCCAATGAGTGGTTGACATCTGTCCCAACGATGAGCCGACACGTGTTTCCTCCAGCCAATGATGATTTTACACGTGGAAAATCCCCATTGGTCAGGGCTGTTAACGGGTTATTGGATCCAAAACCCGACCCGATAACTTAACGGCGTTCCGTTACGGTGGATGCCACATGTTGGTCACCCTTGACGAAAGCACTTCTGTGACGCGCAATTTATCGTCATGGAAGTGGACACTTCCGTGATGATAATTTTGGTAATGTCATGGAACACTTCTACGACAACACAGGTATGACTATCTTGATTCTGTCATAAATTTGTCATGAATGTACATGCATGACAAAAAAGCGACCTACTCTGACAAACACGTATGTAGTGTATGAAGGTATAGTGGACTCATGTGGAATAACTTTGGGGTTTAAGGAGTTTGGATGCACAAGCAGTATTCCCGCTTAGTACAGGTGAAGGCTAGCAAAAGACTGGGAAGCGACCAACTAGAGAGCGACAACAGCCATGTACATGCATTAAAATTAATAAACATTGGGTGCAAGCATGAGTAGGATATAATCCACCATGAACATAAATATCGTGAAGGCTATGTTGATTTGTTTCAACTACATGCGTGAACATGTGCCAAGTCAAGTCACTTAAATCATTCAAAGGAGGATACCACCCCATCATACCACATCATAACCATCTCAATAGCATGTTGGCACGCAAGGTAAACTATTATAACTCATAGCTAATCAAGCATGGCACAAGCAACTATGATCTCTAATTGTCATTGCGAACATGTTTATTCATAACAAGCTGAATCAAGAACGATGAACTCATCATATTTACAAAAACAAAAGAGGTCGAGTTCATACCAGCTTTTCTCATCTCAGTCAGTCCATCATATATCATCATAATTGCCTTTCACTTGCACGACCGAACGATGTGAATAATAATAAGAGTGCACGTGCATTGGACTAAGCTGGAATCTGCGAGCATTCAATAAACAGGAAAAGACAGGGCAATATGGGCTCTTTTGTCAGATCAACAATAATGCATATAAGAGTCATTTCAACAATTTAATTATGGTCTTTTTCTATCGACCCCCAAAGAAAAGAAAATAAATAAAACCATTTACACAGGAAAGCTCCCAACAAGCAAAAGAAGAACGGGAAATATTTTTGGGGTTTTGTTTTTAATTATTACTACAGCAAGAAAAGTAAACTACTACTAATTTTTTTTGGATTTTCTTAAGATTTAACAAACACACAATAAGAAAGCATAAAAGGAAATAAACTAGCATGGATGATACAATGAAAAAGTATGAGCACCGACATCTAGCAATGAGTGTGTGTGAACATAAATGTAATGTCGGTGAGAAATACATACTCCCCCAAGCTTAGGCTTTTAGCCTAAGTTGGTTTATGGCCACGGCTGGCCTGGCTGATATCCATAATAATAGTTGTTGGGTCGTACTGTGATGTGGAAGAAGAAGGCTCCGATTGCCACTGGCTGGCAATCATCTTCAGATCCCACTGATAGTTAGACTGTCATGAAGGATCAAATTGTGGTTCCGGTTCTGGCTCCTCGGCTGGTGCAAGGTTCCGGTAGGCGTGAATAGCCGTCAATGGAAGAAGGTACGTGCCTACAGTCAAATCAAACAAAGAAGGAGCAGGAAAGGTAATAGTCTCAGGATGATGTTTATTAAAGAACAATTGATATTTAAGCTCTCCTGCCCTATTCTTAATAATAAAATCATGTGCCACCATACTTTTATAATCTAGATAAACATGAGGCAACACTTTTTCTTCCTTCTCAGCATGCCTAATAGGTATGTTAAAATGTGTAGCTAGGCGTGTAGCATAGATGCCTCCAAAGATGGGCCCTTTGTATGGTTCAGACTTAACCGTTTAGCAATAATACCGCCCATACTAAAAGTGTTATCACTGTATAAACCTTGGAGCAAAATAATAATATCAGGGATACTAAGGTTTCCACAGTTTCTGCGACCAATTAAGCAACGACTAGCAAATAATGCAAAGTAACGTAAGACAGGAAAATGTATGCTAGTGATTCATGCATCGGAAACCTTCCTAGTTTCCCCTACAGTGATAGTATCAATAAATCCCTCCACATCATCACGATCTGGTTCTTCTGTCTTGCCCTCAAAAGGGACTAAACAAATCCGACAAAAATCATAAAGTGACATCTCCTTATGCTCATCATATAAATGAAACTCCACCGTAGGTGGTGAGTTCCTAGAATGAAAATAAAAGTTTTACACAAAGGTATTTGTGAGTAAGAGATACTAATCGCATTGGTCGTGGAGGAAAGCGGTGAGGCCTGCATTATGAGCCAATTCATGAAAATCTTCATAAATCTCGGCTGCTCTCAAGAAATCCTCGGAAGGCCATTCACACGCCTGAACCTCTGCGGTGTGCGGCAAATTATACTTAGGCTTCGGTGCCTTTTCCTTCGAGCTTTGGCTCGATGAGCCCCTCAATAATCTCCTCATCATTTTCTGAAAAATTCTGAATTTTTTAGTAACTTCAAAATAAAAGTAAACCAAACTCAATAATATTGATAGCAACCACTCCTACAAGTGCCTAGGGCCTATATCATGCATCAAAACTACTTTTGACCATATAAATTTGACATGCAAGCTCAAGAATAGGGTCACCTAAGCAGCAAAAATTTGTAATGAATAAAGCATTAGAACAAAAACTAATTGGACCAATGGAGGAGTCACATACCAAGGAACAATCTCCCCAAGCAGTTTTGTGAGAGGTGCTTTGAGCAAGGAGATCGAAAATGGCAGCAAAGAGGGCCGGAACTCGTGCTTGAGTTGGTTTTTTGCGTTTGTGGGAGGAAGAAGAAGAGGATGGGTGCAGGAATAGGTGGAGGAGGGCCACCGTGGGCCCACGAGGCAGGGGGCACACCCTAGGGGGGTGGGGGCGCCCTCCACCCTCGTGGCAAGGTGGTTGACCCCCCTATGTGTTCTTTGTTCCATAAATCCTCAAATATTCTAGAAAAAATCATATTTAATTTCCAGGGCATTTGGAGAACTTTTATTTTCGAGGTATTTTTTTATTGCACGGATAATCAGATAACAGACAGAAAATTATTTATTTTTACTTTATTTTAACTAAATAACAGAAAGTATAGAGAGGGTACAGAAGGTTGTGCTTCTAGTTTCATCCATCTCATGCTCATCAAAAGGAATCCACTAACAAGGTTGATCAAGTCTTGTTAACAAACTCATTCCGATTAACATGAAACCGGAGAAATTTCGAATAACACTAGGTTACCTCAACGGGGATATGCACATCCCCAATAATAAGTATATCATATTTCTTCTTGACACTAGGAAGAGGAAATTCAAACCCTCCAAATATAATTGATGGAATTTTTCTGATAGAATTGATACTATGAACTTGAGGTTGTTTCCTCGGAAAATGTACCGTATGCTCATTACCATTAACATGAAAAGTGACATTGCCTTTGTTGCAATCAATAACAGCCCTGCAGTATTAAGAAAAGGTCTTCCAAGAATAATAGACATACTATCGTCCTCGGGAATACCAAGAATAACAAAGTCCGTTAAAATAGTAACGTTTGCAACTACAACAGGCACATCCTCACAAATACCGACAGGTATAGCAGTTGATTTATCAGCTATTTGCAAAGATATTTCAGTAGGTGTCAACTTATTCAAATCAAGTCTACGATATAAAGAGAGAGGCATAACACTAACACCGGCTCCAAGATCACATAACGCAATTTTAACATAGTTTCTTTTAATGGAGCATGGTATAGTGGGTACTCCTGGATCTCCAAGTTTCTTTGGCATTCCACCCTTAAAAGTATAATTAGCAAGCATGGTGGAAATTTCAGCTTCCGGTATCTTTCTTTTATTTGTAATAATATCTTTCATGTACTTAGCATAAGGATTGGTTTTAAGCATATCAGTCAATCGCATACGCAAAAAGATAGGTCTAATCATTTCAGTAAAGCGCTCAAAATCCTCACCATCCTTTTTCTTGGATGGTTTGGGAGGAAAAGGCATGGGTTTCTGAAACCAAGGTTCTCTTTCTTTACCATGTTTCCTAGCAACAAAGTCTTTCTTATCATAACGTTGATTCTTTGATTGTGGGTTATCAAGATCAACAGCAGGTTCAATTTCTACATCATTATCATTACTAGGTTGAGCATTATTATGAACATCATCATTAACATTTTCATTAGGTTCATGTTCATTGCCAGATTGTGTTTCAGCATCAGACATAGAGATATCATTTGGATTATCAGGTGGTTCAGCAATAGGTTCACTAGAAGTTTGCACAGTTCTATCATTTTTCTTTTTCTTCCTTTTAGAAGAACTAGGTGCATCAATATTATTTCTCTGAGAATCTTGCTCAATTCTCTTAGGGTGGCCTTCAGGATACAAAGGTTCCTGAGTCATTCTACCAGTTCTAGTAGCCACTTTAACATCATAATCATTTTTCTTACTATTCATCTCATTGAGCAATTCCTTTTGAGCTTTAAGTACTTGTTCTACTTGAGTGGTAACCATAGAAGCATGTTTGCTAACAAGTTTAAGTTCACCTCTAATATTAGCCATATAATCACCCAAGTATTTAATCATATCAGCATCTTGTTTTAATTGTCTACCAAAATAAGCATTGAAGTCTTCTTGCTTAAACATAAAATTATCAAACTCATCCAAACACTGACTAGCAATTTTAGTAGGAGGGATTTCAGCTCTATCATATCTATAGAGAATTTACCTTTACTACCTGTGTCGGGTTATCGAGGTCTGGAGGTTCTTCAATAAGTAAAGGATCAAGATTATATGTTTCTTCGGCAAGCGGTAAATTAAGACCATGTATTTCTTCAATAGGAGGTAAATTTTTAACATCTTCAGCTTTAATACCTTTTTCTTTCCTAGATTTCTTTGCCTCTTGCATATCTTCAGGACTGAGAAATAGAACACCTCTCTTCTTCGGAATTGGTTTAGAAATAGGATCATTAATTGGAGCAGGAGCTGGCTCAGGAGGTGCCCAATTATTTTCATTTGTCAACATATTATTCAATAAGATTTCAGCTTCATCTGGTGTTCTTTCCCTGAAAAGAGAACCAGCACAACTATCCAGGTAATCTCTGAAAGCATCGGTTAGTCCATTGTAAAAGATATCAAGTATTTCATTTTTCTTAAGAGGATGATCAGGCAAAGCATTAAGTAACTTGAGAAGCCTCCCCCAAGCTTGTGGGAGACTCTCTTCTTTAATTTGCACAAAGTTGTATATTTCCTTTAAAGCAGCTTGTTTCTTATGAGCAGGGAAATATTTAGCAGAGAAGTAGTAAATCATATCCTGGGGACTACGCACACAACCAGGATCAAAAGAATTAAACCATATCTTAGCATCACCCTTTAATGAGAACGGAAATATTTTGAGGATATAAAAGTAGCGAGATCTCTCATCATTAGTGAACAGGGTGGCTATATCATTTAATTTAGTAAGATGTGCCACAACAGTTTCAAATTCATAGCCATGAAAAGGATCAGATTCAAGTAAAGTAATTATATCAGGATCAACAGAGAATTCATAATCCTTATCAGTAACACAGATAGGTGAAGTAGCAAAAGCAGGGTTAGGTTCATCCTAGCATTTAGAGATTGCTTATTCCATTTAGCTAATAACCTTTTGAGTTAATATCTATCTTTGCAAGCTAAAATAGCTAAAGAAGCTTCTTGATCAAATAAATAACCCTCAGGAATAACAAGTGATTCTTCATCATCACTTTCATCATCATAATCAGATTCAATATTTTCAATCTCTCTAGCCCTAGCAAGTCGTTCCTCGAGAAAATCACCAAGTGGCACAGTAGTATCAAGCATAGAAGTAGTTTCATCATAAGTATCATGTATAGCAGAAGTAGCATCATCAATAACATGCGACATATCAGAACGAATAGCAGAAGCAGGTTTAGGTGTCTCAAGCTTACTCATAACAGAAGGTGAATCAAGTGCAGAGCTAGATGGCAGTTCCTTACCTCCCCTCGTAGTTGAGGGATAAATTGTTGTCTTAGTGTCTTTCAAATTCTTCATAGTGTCCAGCAGATATAAATCCCAAGTGACTCAAATAATAGAGCTATGCTCCCCGGCAACGGCGCCAGAAATTAGTCTTGATAACCCACAAGTATAGGGGATCGCAACAGCTTTCGAGGGTAGAGTATTCAACCCAAATTTATTGATTCGACACAAGGGGAGCCAAAGAATATTCTCAAGTATTAGCAGCTGAGTTGTCAATTCAACCACACCTGGAAACTTAGTATCTGCAGCAGAGTGTTTAGTAGCAAAGTAATACGATAGTGGTGATAACGGTAACAAAAGAGTAATGAAAGCAAAGTAATATTTTTGGTATTATGTAGTGATTGTAACAATAGCAACGGGAAAGTAAATAAGTGTAAACCAGTATATGGAAAGCTCGTAGGCATCGGATCAGTGATGGATAATTATGCCAGATGTGGTTCATCATGTAACAGTCATAACATAGGGTGACACTGTAACGCCCACGATGCGGCTACATCTCCCATGTGTCGAAGCACGACTTAGAGGCATAACCGCATTGTAAGCAATGTCGCAAGTGGGGTAATCTTCACACAACCCATGTACTGAATAAGGGAAAGAGATACATAGTTGGCTTACACTCGCCACGTCACGCAATAGCATAAATATATCATTACATTCATCCAGATACAATCAAGGTCCGACTACGGAACCAAAATAAAGACAACCCCAAATGCATAATGTCCCCGATCGCCCCAACTGGGCTCCACTACTGATCTTCTGGAAAGGAAACGTAGTATCGTCCCGAGTCCTCGTCGAACTCCCACTTGAGCTCAGTCGAATCTCCACGAATGGTATCATCGGTCCCTGCATCTGGTTTTGGAAGTAATCTGTGAGTCATGGGGACTCAGCAATCTCACACCCTCGTGATCAAGACTATTTAAGCTTATAGGTAGGGTAAAAGGTATGAGATGGAGCTGCAGCAAGCACTAGCATATATGGTGGCTAACATACGCAAATGAGAGTGAGAAGAGAAGGCAAAGGCATGATCGATAAACTATGATCAAGAAGTGATCCTAGAACAACCTACGTTCAAGCATAACACGAGACCGTGTTCTCTTCCCGGACTCCGCCGAAAAGAGACCATCACGGCCACACACTCTGTCGATTCATTTTAATTAAGTTAAGTTTAAGGTTTTCTACAATCGAACATTAACAAATTCCCATCTGCCCATAACCGCGGGCACGGCTTTCGAAAGTTCAAATCCCTGCAGGGGTGTCCCCACTTAGCCCATCACAAGCTCTCATGGTCAACGAAGGATATTCCTTCTCCCAAGACAATCCGATCAGACTCGGAATCCCGGTTACAAGACATCTCGACAAAGGTAAAACAAGTCCAGCAAGACCACCAGCTGTGCCGACAAATCCCGATAGGAGCTGCACATATCTCGTTCTCAGGGCACACCGGATGAACACTACGTATTGTTTGGGAACGTAGCAGAAAACAAAAATTTTCCTACGGTTTCACCAAGATCCATCTAGGAGTTCATCTAGCAACGAGTGATTAGATGCATCTACGTACCTTGTAGATCGTGAGCGGAAGCGTTCAAAGAACGGGGATGAGGTAGTCGAACACGACGTGATCCAAATCACCGGAGATCCTAGCACCGAACGGACGGCACCTCCGCGTTCAAAACACGTACAGTCAGCGTAACGTCTCCTTCTTCTTGATCCAGCAAGAGGGAAGGAGAGATTGAGGAAGATGGCTCCAGCAGCAGCACGACGGCGTGGTGATGGTGAAGCTGCAGTACTCCGTCAGGGCTTCGCCAAGCACTATGGAGGAGGAGGAGGTGTTGGAGAGGGAGAAGGAGGCAACCAAAGGCATGGATGAAAAGCCCTCCTTCCCCCACTATATATAGGAGGGCCAAGGGGGGGGCGCCGGCCCTAGGAGATCCAATCTCCTAGGGGGGTGCGGCCAAGGGGGAGGAATCCTTCCTCCCCAAGGCACCTAGGAGGTGCCTTTCCCTCCTAGGACTCTTCCTCCTTGAAACCCTAGGCGCATGGGCCTCTTGGGGCAGGTGCCCTTGGCCCATGTAGGCCAAGGAGCACCCCCTACAGCCTATGTGTCCCCCCAGGATAGGTGGCCCCACCCGGTGGACCCCCGGGACCCTTCCGGTGATCCCGGTACAATACCGATAACCCCGAAACTTGTCCCGATGGCCGAAACAGGACTTCCCATATATAAATATTTACCTCCGGACCATTCCGGAACTCCTCGTGACATCCAGGATCTCATCCGGGACTCCGAACAACATTCGGGTTACTGCATATACATATCCCTACAACCCTAGCGTCACCGAACCTTAAGTGTGTAGACCCTACGGGTTCGGGAGACATGTAGACATGACCGTGATCGCTCTCCGGTCAATAACCAACAGCGGGATCTGGATACCCATGTTGTCTCCCACATGCTCCTCGATGATCTCATCGGATGAACCACGATGTCGAGGATTCAAGCAACCCCGTATACAATTCCCTTTGTCAATCGATATGTTACTTGCCCGAGATTCGATCGTCGGTATCCCAATACCTCGTTCAATCTCGTTACCAGCAAGTCACTTTACTCGTACCGTAATGCATGATCCCGTGACCAGACACTTGGTCACTTTGAGCTCATTATGATGATGCATTACTGAGTGGGCCCAGTGATACCTCTCCGTCATACGGAGTGACAAATCCCAGTCTTGATCCATGTCAACCCAACAGACACTTTCGGAGATACCCGTAGTATACCTTTATAGTCACCCAGTTACATTGTGACGTTTGGTATACCCAAAGCACTCCTACGGTATCCGGGAGTTACACGATCTCATGGTCTAAGGAAAAAATACTTGACATTGGAAAACTCTAGCAAACGAACTATACGATCTTGTGCTATGTTTAGGATTGGGTCTTGTCCATCACATCATTCTCCTAATGATGTGATCTCGTTATCAATGACATCTAATGTCCATAGTCAGGAAACCATGACTATCTGTTGATCAACGAGCTAGTCAACTAGAGGCTTACTAGGGACATGTTGGTGTCTGTTATTCACACATGTATTACGATTTCCGGATAACACAATTATAGCATGAATAAAGACAATTATCATGAACAAGGAAATATAATAATAATGCTTTTATTATTGCCTCTAGGGCATATTTCCAACACGTACAACTAAATCCAACTCTCAAGTTACCCCGAGGTGGTGCTGCAAGTGGCTCTGTTTTGGACCAACACTCAGAGGAGCACTGGCCCGGGGGTTTTAAAATAAAGATGACCCTTGAGTCCACGAAACCCAAGGGAAAAAGGCTAGGTGGCGAATGGTAAAACCAAGGTTGGGCCTTGCTGGAGGAGTTTTATTCAAGGCGAACTGTCAAGGGGTTCCCATTATAACCCAACCATGTAAGGAACGCAAAATCAAGGGTCATAATACCGGTATGACGGAAACTAGGGCGGCAAGAGTGGAACAAAACACCAGGCATAAGGACGAGCCTTCCACCCTTTACCAAGTATATAGATGCATTAAAGTAAATAAGATATAATAATGATATCCCAACAATGAACATGTTCCAACAAGGAACAAACTCCAATCTTCACCTGCAACTAGCAACGCTATAAGAGGGGCTGAACAAAGCGGTAACATAGCCAAACAACGGTTTGCTAGGACAAGGTGGGTTAGAGGTTTTACATGGCAATATGGGAGGCATGATAAGCAAGTGGTAGGTATCGTAGCATAGGCATAGCAATAGAGCGAGCATCTAGCAAGCAAAGATAGAAGTGATTTCGAGGGTATGGTCATCTTGCCTGCAAAGTTCTCCGAGTTGACGTTAGCTTGATCCTCGTAAGCGTACACAACGGGTTCCTCGAACACGTACTCGTCTCCCGGATCTACCCAAAGCAAGAACACAAGCAAAAGGGAGACACAATCAACAACGTGCAATGCACAATCAACATGATGCAAAACATGACATGATATGCGGGATGTGATATGCGGTGCACATGCATGTTTCGGAAAGGAAAGATTGAACCTGGCCTCAACTGGGAAAACCAAGAGTGCCACTGGAAAGATGAGTTGATTTTGGTCGAAATCAATATAAAGATCACCGGAATCGGATGCAAGGTTTGCAAATGGCAAGCAAAACAAATATGGCACCAATCTGCGATTAACAGCACGAGGCCATCTAAATGCATCATGAAAAATAAGCTACATCACTCTAACACAACAACAAAGCACATGGCAGTGATCCACTCAAGATGCTTGACAAAAGATGAACACTGAGCTACAGCTAATTCACACAATAGCAGGTTCAAACAAGCATGGCAAAAGTGCAAAAGATAACAGGTTACAGACTTAGTGAAAATAATAACATGTCAGGAATTTAACATCAGAAAGCAATGTTTAGAGTAAGATAACAACATGCTACAGGAACATATCATGGCAAGGAAAAGCATGGCATGAAGCTACTCAAAGAATACAACAAAAGTCCCTTACTGACCATAAGCCAAAAGGGATCAGAAAATACAATGGCAACCATGTGAACATAGCAACGTTCGTTAACAGATTCAGACTTAGCAGAAAACTGGAACATGGCAAAACAGATTCACATAGGCATGTTTGCGAGCTCGATGCACTCACCACAAAGCATGGTATGACAAACTATGCATACACCCAGCAAGTAGACATGGCATAGAAGCTAAACATGGCAAGAACAACCTCATAGCATGCACGGATCAACTACAACAACCTCGGCAAAATTGCTTAACATGTAAACAATCTGCCAGGAACATTTTATAGCAAAAGTAGAGCTCGATTGAGTCAAACTAGGGTGCTCCATAATTGCAAACAAATACATGGATGTATAGAGCATAACAATATCTCCAAAACATCCTTACTGATCATGCTCAAAAGAGGCATGGATCACTCTGTAGCAACAAGAATACATGGCATAAAAATATCAACAGGGCAAAGACTTAGAAGATTTCTAAGTCCCTGAAATCAGCAACATTATGAGAGCTACTTTGCATGCTTGTGCTAGTCACCACAAAGATCACAAAAATACATGGCATACAACCCTGTAAAGATGGCATGGCATACTTCAAAACACATGTAGGGCTCAAGTTCATAGGATGCACACATTAATCATGGAAAAAATGACAAATGTCCAATTACTGATAAGAATCTGAAACTAACATTGCATAGCACTCTTGCAACAGCATTTAGGGCATCAAGATGAACTCAAATGAACATGATGCAATGGAATGAAATGAAGTACTCATCGAGACGAACAATTTGATATGCTACACGCCCAAAACGGAGCCACAGATGCAAAGTTATGATGCGATGAAGGATGCTAAATATTACTGGGACTAGGGCAAAAATTAGGTCAACCTCCCAGATCTAGATCGGGGCGGCGCGTCTCCCGAGGTTCGACGTCGAACTCGCCGGAGATGGAGATGGTGGTGGCCGGAGCTTCGAGGGGGGGCCGGAGGAGCTCGCCGGGGCGGTGAGGAGGCGCTCGCCGGCGCCGGTGGAGACGGCGCGGGCGGCGGCCGGAGCGTCGAGGCGGCGGTGGGCGAGGGCGGCGGCCGGGCGGCGAGCGGCGGCTGGCGGGGCGGCGAGCGGCGGCGGGGCGGCGCGGACGAAGCGGTGAGGCGCGGGCGAGCGAAGGCGGCGGCGGACGCGCGCGGGCCAGGGAGGGCCCGCCCTAGGCTCGGCGGGCCGGCAGCGGAAGGAGGCGGCCGGGCGAATGACGGCGTGCCACGTGGTGGCGGCGGGCCGGACACGTCCGGCCCGAAGCGGACGCGTCCTGCGGCGAGAGGTAGGAGAAGACTAGGGTTAGGGTAGAATGGATCCGGAATTTCGGGGGGAGTTGCCTTTTTATAGGTAGAGGAGCTAGGAGGCTCCAAATTGAGCACGATTTGCGGCCACGCGATCGTGATCGAACGACCGAGATGATGGAGGGGGTTTTGGTGGGTTTTGGGCCACTTTGGAGGGGTGTTGGGCTGCAACACACACGAGGCCTTCTCGGTTCCTCGGTTAACCGTTGGAGTATCAAACGAAGTCCAAATGGCACGAAACTTGACAGGCGGTCTACCGGTAGTAAACCAAGGCCGCTAGGCAAGTCTCGGTCCAATCCGAGAATGTTTAACACCCGCACACGAAAAGAGGTAAAAGGGGACACCGGAGGACATAGGAGCGCCGGAATGCAAAACGGACAATGGGGAAAATGCTCGGATGCATGAGACGAACACGTATGCAAATGCGATGCACATGATGGCATTATATGAGATGCATGACAAAGACAAAAGCAACACGAAGACAAAAACCGAACAACGAGGAATATCATAATTTAGTGCCGGAAATGGCAATAGTTGGAAAACAAATATGGCATGTTACATATGGGGTGTTACAGATACAGAACTAGCTCCAATTCATCAATGTAATGTAGGCATGTATTCCGAATATAGTCATACGTGCTTATGGAAAAGAACTTGCATGACATCTTTTGTCCTACCCTCCCGTGGCAGCAGGGTCCTAATAGAAACTAAGGGATATTAAGGCCTCCTTTTAATAGAGAACTGGGACAAAGCATTAGCACATAGTGAATACATAAACTCCTCAAACTACGGTCATCACTAGTAAGTATCCCGATTATTGTCACTTCGGAGTTAACGGATCATAACACATAATAGGTGACTATAGAGTTGCAAGATAGGATCAAGAACTCTCATATATTGATGAAAACATAATAGGTTCAGATCTGAAATCATGGCACTCGGGCCCTAGTGACAAGCATTAAGCATAGCAAAGTCATAGCAACATCAATCTCAGAACATAGTGGATACTAGGGATCAAACCCTAACAAAACTAACTCGATTACATGGTAAATCTCATCCAACCCATCACCGTCCAGCAAGCCTACGATGGAATTACTCACACACGGCGATGAGCATCATGAAATTGGTGATTGAGGATGGTTGATGACGATGACGGTGACGGATTCCCCTCTCCGGAGCCCCGAACGGACTCCGGATCAGCCCTCCCGAGAGGTTTTAGGGCTTGGCGGCGGCTCCGTATCGTAAAACGCGATGAAATCTTCTCTCCTATTTGTTTTCTCCCCGAAAGCAGATATATAGAGTTGGAGTTGGAGTCGGGAGGTCTCCAGGAGGCCCACGAGGTAGGGGGGCACGCCCCCCACCCTCGTGGACAGGGTGTGGGCCCCCTGGTCTTCATCTTTGGCGAGGATTTTTTATTATTTATTGTAAGATATTCCGTGGAGTTTCAGGTCATTCCGAGAGCTTTTGTTTTCTGCACATAAAACAACATCATGGCAATTCTGCTGAAAACAGCGTCAGTCCGGGTTAGTTCTATTCAAATCATACAAGTTAGAGTCCAAAACAAGGGCAAAAGTGTTTGGAAAAGTAGATACGATGGAGACGTATCAGTCACCAGTGATGATGTAACAAGGACATGTTGAGTCTTGGTACGAGGAACTACAAAGTAGTGCAATGTGTCAAAAGTTGCTCAAAAATAACATGCTAATGATTCGATGATAAGCTCCTCATAATTTTTTATATATGTTAGAATTTTTATTTAAGTACATCTAATCATAAACTATAAACCACTATCAAGATATTGTTTTAGATGAAGCGCTTCAGACATATCTACAAAGCTATTTAAGGACACATACATAGATAGATAAACTATTTTCATCAGGGTATTGTAAATGAATCTTCTAAAGCATGCAATTTGTGTTTTCTTATTTTCTCACGTTTATGGGGATTAGATTTAAATATCTTTTTAAGACTTAATGTATCTATCGTAACTTTCACTATAAAGACATTTCAAAATTAGAACAAGATATGCTATTAATAATAGCATCATTATCATCCGGTCAATTATCGTTATAAGTTGTCAAAAGGCATATTAACTACAATGTCGATGTCATAAAAATGAATTATAAGTAAGTATAAGAGTTCAGTACAAATGTTTAATTTACTTGGAATAATTTAGGCTTGGCATCGTCGACGAGGATCACGGGCATATCGTTCAGGATGTCAAATCCATGAGTGCATGCAAGATGCCATTGTCGACAGCTTCATCTTATCAAAACATTTCTCCTTCACTAGTTGTACCATCCTCCTTCATGTAAGGCGGTGGCTCAACTGTGTATCCTATTCATCCCCAACCCCGCCAACAAGAGTGGCATTGACAGAAGCAGTAACTGATTGGCTAAAGAACGAACATTAGTGACTGTAAATGATGTTGTGCTTCAAAATAAAATAAAAATATAGACAATACTATAAAAATAAGAAACAACAAATGATCGGAGAAAATGTTAAAAGAGAGAGAGAGAGAGAGAGATGTCGTATGTAATTTGGTATTTCTATTGTTTGATCCTATGTTGATTATTTTTTACAGGCCTTGCCTTGGACTTCTTGGATCTTGTTGTTTTGCCTAATCTGTTGACTCTCGATCATCATCATGTGGGATACATTTCTCTCTTGTGTCTTGCTATGTGTGCATATTTCCCAGCATAATACTACTTTTCGGTGTTTTCTTATTTTGTGCTTGTGGGACATTTCCTGGTTACTCATTGAATTGTTATACTCGTGTTTACTTTGTGTTGGTCACACGTGAATGTGCGTGTTCAGCTGCATCTTCTTTATTCTCAGTTGGGAGCCTTGGTATGTACTCCCTCCGTAAAGAAATATAAGAGCGTTTAGATCACTTTACAGAGGGAGTAGTTTTTAGTGTTCTATCATGCCCGTGCACTTGTGCGTGTCATTTCTTTGGTTATTCTTACCTAGTGACTAATTATTGTGTAAATAGTGGTGCCACTCAACAAATGATACATTAGTTGCGGGTGTCTTGGATATTTGGTTTTCTTTCTCTTGTCTTTGTTGTTTCCATGGCCGGATGGCCATGTTATACATGTGTTTGTAGTGTTCATTGCTTGACAACATGTTATTATGCAGTCCCTTGTGTGTATGTCTGATGTCACGTGTGGACCTAGTCGCCGCCCTTTGCCTGGTCCTACTCCTAGGTCATATTATGTGCCTCCCACCACTGGCGATTTTGGCTTTCGCGAAGAAAGAGCAGGGATTCTTTTGTTGATCTTGCGTTTGTTCATTTTATGTGCTTCTATATATTGTCATCTCTTCATTTGGTCACCCTTGCCTTTTGCGATAGGGGATGATCGGCTCGGCTACAATTTCTCCCTCCATCCATGGCAGCTAGAAATCACAAGCGCCATAGGTTGGGTCTTGATCTTCTCGGGTGTGGTTATGAAGGTGATGTTCTATCGTTTAGGTCTCCTATCAGTTTGACATGTTGCTGTTCCGTCTTACTGTTTATTCCTACAGTTTGTCTAATTCACATCTAAATATTTTTTAAGGATGTCACATCTAAGCTTCTACAAATATATAATGCAGCAAAAAAAAACTAGAACAAAAAAATAAACCATAAACAGAATGAACATCAGCTTAGATGTGACATCTAGATGTGTTGTAGATAGACCCTTATTTATATATATGTGTGTAGTATTGTGATATGGTTTCCCGTGAAAAAAAAAGTATTGTGATATGGTTAGTGGTATATATGAAAACTGCAGCTTATGAATGCCTCCCTCCACAGCTCCACTGCTCAGATTCCGTTCACCTTCACAAGTCAGAACCTATGATTTTCACAAGCTACAGGCTTTTCACCTGCGCCCAGTGCAAGTCGTTCTACATGGAAATGGTGCAGAGACTTCAAATGAACTCATTGGATCCTAAAATCAAGAGGTGGTACTGTATCTGAATAAAAATGACGTACAGGGAGCATCGCCGCTTCAACCGAAATCTGGCACCTCATCTTACTCCGTACCTATGAACATGACAAGGGCATCTTGTCAGCCAATAGGGTTTCTTTTTTTGAAACAACGGCAAAAGCTTTGCCCTGTTCATAATTAAGACGAGCAGCTATACAGAACCGGCAACCGACCCACAGAGTACTACTCTCGCGGCATGATCGAACTCAAAGGTTTGGCGCCCGCAACAAACCCCTAGCCTGGCCTCCTCCTTAATCATACCAATTTCTACACTTGGCATAGATGAAATGCTCCTATAAACTCTCGCATTGCGCTCATTCCACACTTCCCACAACACAGGCATGAGGATGGAAACAAGCCCCTTCCTAACAGCACCACCATTGTCATTGATATTAGCCAGGGCGCGCCACCATTCCTCAACCGAAGTGAAATTGCACCACTCATCCATGTGCAGCTCAACGAGGTCCAGTAGGGTTGGAAACAGAGATATTCAGGGTAGTCAGTCACCTAGAACAAGACATAAGATCAGCCAGCATGCCGATTTTGGGTTAGGCAACAACCATATCAAAGAACTAGCACATTCATGCTTACATGTACAGCACACTTGAGCAAACTAGCTTAGAATGTGGCCTGGTGATTGTTCAATACTTTTCCAGGAGCCAAAATGCAGACAAGCTTATCTGGATTTTTTCTAAACTAAATAATCATTTAAAAATTATTAGACCCTTACCAAGCATATTTGCAAGCATGGCCTTTTTAGCTACACAAAATGGTCTTATGTTGCACAAGAAAAACTACTGCACCATGAGTTTAGACCTGGGTCAATGCATAAAAATACACCCTCTGTTCCTAAATATAACACGTCTTTGGAGTTTAAATTGAACTGAAAAAATGTTTTATATTTAGAAACAGAGGTAGTAGCTACCAAGCTTTCTGGCCATCCAAACCCATACTGTCGTGGAGGGACACATAGGGCGGGGTAGGGCAGCCACCCGACCTAACAGGCATAGCAAATATTCCCTACTATTCTGCTTCTATGCCATGGCCACAGGCCAGCTTGAGTTCAGGATGGCGACATTGCTGACTCAAAGGTCACCAGGACACAAGACAGACGACCGATGAGCGAAGTGTCAGGGCCTGAGCAGCTGGGCTTTACATGTTTAAGGCACATGAGAGTTAATCAGGCTAGGCTTTGCTGATATTCCTTTACGCTTAAACAGCAATGAAGCTTTCATATAGTTAAAAATCGATGAAATGTCAAAAATGTAGTACAAGCTTGGTGAGGTATTTTTGCATGTGCTAATTTCATTTCAATATGTTTCTACACGGATTTGTTGTCATAAATCTAACATCAAATACTCTTATTAGTATGTATAAAACTACAATCATGATTTCACCCTACCAAAATTTCATACCATCCTCTGCCACTGTCCATCAACATGGCCAAAATGGTTAGTTTGTCAACAAAAGTTTGGTGATACAGCATCATTTTTATTTCAAATAATAGTTACATAATACAAATAAACCCATTAATGGTGAGGACAATATAGTCGAGCTTTCAAGCACCAATCAACTACAAGATGGTTAATTTCTCTCCCAAAACAGACTTCTTTCGCTCATTTAACGGAATGATGGTCAGGCCTGGATCAACATTGCAGAGATGTACTGAGTATGTACTTGATGTAATAGACATATATAAAGACACTCGGTTTACTGATATAGTAATCACGAGTACAAATAACATAGCTAGTGACCTTGAAGTCCTAAATGAATCAAAGTTGTCAGAAGAACTCCAGTGGTAAGAGAGAACACCAGACACAAGGGTTCCTAAAAAATTGGTCTGACCGAATGTTGCTCTAAACACTGCATGAAGTAGCCTTGGCGGTAAGGAGTCACAAGAGAATCCGTCAAAAAAAAGTTTCTCTGCCGTGTGGATAATTCAGTAAGTGGGAATTTTACCATCCAAGCTCAACAATATTGAATTTACTTTTTTATTTGTACTGCAAACGTTTGATAACATTTCCCCTCTAATTTTACTGGAAGAAGTCTTTTGATTACTCTGGTTAGTTCTGCAGACAGTTGCAATGATAACTTCACGATTTTAGTTTGCACGCCCATGGAAATTATGAAACAGAAACTTCAGCTGGTCAAACTCTGAAGAATTATATTTGTGACTTGCTCAGCACTCATGAGCTGTATGATAAGAAAACAAATGTGTACCTCAGATGCTTACCTTTTAATGCCGGAATGCTAGGATAACCGCAACGATGAAAAGTACCAAGAGAACAGCATTCCCACCAGGCAAAATATCTTCACATGAACCAGGTGACCTGGAGGATGAAGAAGCAAACAAAAAATGTTGAACAAAATGAAAGTTTACAGTTTAGATACTTGAAATATTGATGCTAACCTACTCTTTTGAAGTTTTTATATAATAAATTATATCATCCTTCACAAGATTAAATATTTCTTGCACATAAAATGACCGCTATCACATAAATTAGTATATTATATCTTACATGATTTTACTCACACACGTAATGACAAAAAGGTCATCGTGTGCTCTGAAAGCTGGAGGCAAAAAATCGACAGTTTGACTACAGAACGAATAAAGACAAACGATTGCATAACTGAAACTGATAAATCGATAGTGGTTCCACAAACTATACAGCGTCTGTTTAGAGGAATGACATGTTCATATCCAGAAAAGAGGTAGAGGAAACGGCTGGAGAAGTGTGTGATTGCATTATGCTAGATGTCTTATTGTCAGGCTAATCTGAGTAGTACTAAATGTCCTGTAGAAAATTTTAAAGGGGTAGCATGGTTTCAGACAAAAAAGTGTAGCAGTGTTGAACTACATTGTTTGCTGGTCAAGCTGGAGGGTCTGGGCACAGACATTCAGACAATTTCCCTATTTGCAGCCTTATACTTTTACTATCTCCATAACTTTATCTTCTCATCAAATCACATATAGCCAGAAAATTTCTACGTTACACCAAATTTTGATGGTTGTCTTGACATTCAACGAGCTGCAGATCTATTTACTCTATGTTAAGTTGAACAAATAAAGCTATGTCATAAAAAAAAAGTACCTGTAGCTGTGTGGAAGCTCAACAGGTCCAGAGTATTCATACTTTTGTTTGCAAGTTATAGAACCAACCACTCTCCAACTTTATACACAAATGTTACTAGAACACATGCCGAACTTATCTAATTAATACAGAAGGAACACAGCAGTTATAAGGATCTTCCTGTGGAAACAAGGATGACACAAAGCAGAAAGTCTCGAAACGTGAAGTATAAAAGGGGACTAGCACAAATCAACAATTCTATCTTTACTGCTAAGAATTGGAGACATTTGAGTCAGTTAAACAAAGACTGAACTGTTGAACATAAGACAATTGTGAGCACTTCAAGAAAGACTTAATTAAGTTGCTTAGTCCCCATTCAGCAATGCCGACAGATATTAGCAAAGGTACTGAGCATAAGTTAGCACCCCTGATTACATATTTAAGTACTCTGCACTTCGTTTCCCATTATTTCAGCATGTATATATGACCATTGCTGGTTGGTTTGGATTTTATATTTTTACCAATGCTGCTAACTATATACAGTAGTATATATATTCTTTATAAGAAATATGGCCTAATGAACATTACCTCTTTTTCCGTGACCGATGAATCCAGGCCATCACAGGAGGCAGGATCCCAAACAAGAAGCAGTTTGCATAAACCCCGGCGAAATCTAATGCCTTGGCAAACGCCGTTGAAAAGAATGATACAATAAATATGGGAATGATCAGCACTGCCAATGTAAGAACCACCTCGTTCCTGCCATGATCACCACCAGCATCGGACAACTCCACACTTCCTTGCGTCGGAGAAAATCTGTTAACAATCAACTGCAAAGTGTCTTCCAGCTGCTTCGGGAAGCTGACTGCATATCCTATCAAGCTCGTCGCCAAAGCAGCGAACGCGAAGCCTCGAACGGGAGCCAATGCCGCTGGATTCACCGAGAGAAGAAGCTTAATAGGGTCATCAAACCTTGCACTGCCGGTCGCGCCTGCCAATCCGAGAATGACCGCATTCCATGACAAAACCATGACCAATGGTACAGCACCCCCAATGAGAATTGCCCTGCGTGCATCATACACCGAGTCACCTACAATCTTGCAGATGAATGGCGTGATCACGTGGAACCCAAGCGTGAGCACGGTGACCGGAATGGCCGGCAAGATGGCACCAGGGCTCCAGCACGCGTGGCCAAGCGAATTCAGCATGCTGCTCCGGCCGACGGAGACGCCTGTCACCACAAGCGACGTGATCGAGACGAGCATCAGGCCGCAGAGCACGCGGTTGACGCCGTCGACGGCCTTGAACGGGAAGAAGGCGATGAGCACCCCGGCGAAGCACGGGAAGAGCGCGTTCGCCAGGGCCGGATTCAGCGCGGGGAAGAGCTGGGAGACCAGCGAGCCGATGCCGGCTACGCAGGCGACCATCAGGGAGAAGCTCAGCGCAGCGTAGACGACGGCGACGACGCCGCCGAAGGTTGCCCCCAAGGTGCTCGACGCAAGTCCCGTGAAGCTGACCTCGTCCACGCCCCCGCTCTCCATGGCCGCGAAGCTGAGCTCGGCGACGAGGACGATGGAGGACACGACGTAGGCCCAGGAGAGCAGGATGGCCACGGTGGAGGGGGCCGGGCCGGAGCGGATGGTGGCCGACGGCAGCGCCAGCATGCCCGGCCCGACCGCCGTGCCGATGATGAGGCTCACCGCCGCCCAGAAGCTCTTCTTCTCGCCGCCGCCGGAGACACTGGCCTCTACGAGGGGTGGCGGCGGTTGGGCGGCATCGGTGCTGCTGCACCGCCACCGCCATTGCCGCCTTGGCAGTGGCCATGGCCGTGGTGGGGGGTTCTTGGATGCGAGGACTGGGGCTCTGGGCGTTCTTGGCCTGAGAGGGCGGTGTCCACTGGGAGAGGGGACGGCGGTGAGCGGTGAGAAGGTGAGGTGGCGGCGGCAGAGGAACATGGCTGCTGTAATTTGGCAGGTCAAAGGTAGGTTTTTTCCGCAATGGCAAGGTGAAACACTGCGGCTTGGAGTTCTCCTTTGACTGCTGATGAAGACACTCAGAGAGGGATTGGGGAGGCAGGTGATTTTTATCTTTTATTTGGCGCTGGGACGCGTCGGTCGGATCTGATTGACTGAGCCGTGGAGCGTCACCTTCTATTGTTGGCCCTGTGTTGCAAAAAAAAATCTGCAACATAAGTCATGTTGCAGAAAAATTTACAACATAGGTTAAGTTATATAGATTTTTTTTTCACATAGGTCTTGTTATTTTTTTTTACAACTAAAGGTTTTATATAGTTTTTTTTGCAACAGAGGTCTTGTTGCAGTTTTTTTGACAATAGAGATCTTGTTGTAATTTTTTATTTTTATTTTTTAACAAAGGTCTTGTTACATCTCTTTTTGCAACAAAGACATTGATACAAATACTCACTATAGCACCGGGATTATTCCTGGATTTATTTCAAAAAAATTGGCGATGCATGTTCAGTGGGAATAGACGTTCTCGTCGACTACGAGGGGCATGTGGTGAATTTGTCAATTTCAAGATGATATGTCGGCTTAGTTTTCTCGGATGTGCTCATAGGGGTAGGGCTTGCGTATGTGTTCATAAAGATGAATATATGCGTGTATATATGAGCGTCTGTGTTTATACCGTGTTCTAAAAAACTCACTATAGTGGATCAATGACACGCGTCTCACGGAAGAGACGGTGGATGCTTGCGTACAATCCGCCAGCTGAAGCCAAGCATTTTCCTTTTGTTTATAAGAGCACTTCTGTCAAAAACCCCTCCATGTTGTATGTGTAATGCATGTCACGTTTGGTACTCCCTCCAATTTAAATATGGCGGGCCAGATCTGAAACCTCTCCAATGGCGATCAGCAAGTGGGGCGCGGTTGCTGGGTTGGCCGAGAGGGGCTCCGTGCTCCCGTAGCGTGCTCCTTGCTTGCGAGGTTTGGTCCGTGGGCTTGCAGGGTCTGCTATTTTCTAAGAGTGGCATGCTTTCCTACAGAGGTGTGGGACTTCAGCAAAAACTGTGTAAGGCCTTCGCCATTGCGGCAATGATGAGTCTGTGGACGTCGTTCTCCTTCTCGGAGGCGTTGCTTCCATGCCCATCATCTCTAGGTCTTCCCACAACCTTGTTTTTGCTATGGTCGCCCTCCCTCAACGTCCACCTGTGTGGTGCCTTTGTGTGTGCAGCAATGCCAAGGTTCGCTCTATAGGGCCCTCGTGAAGCCGTCGGTTTATCTCATTGTGTTCTTGGCTTCTTTTAGACAACGTGCTTCTTGGTTGGGAAGACCATCTTGAGACCTGAGGTTTGCTAGGATCGTTGCCACAAGGGTTGTTGGAGGCATCATCCACTTGCCAAGGTCCATCGAGTATAACCAGTGGTTGTCTACAATCGCCTCCAGCGTTGGAGGTTGGGTGAAAGTGCAACTATTCCTAGATGGTTTTCGTAATTCCTAACAATATATAGCTCATTGAGCTAACATTATTCCAAGATTAATATTTCAGGAAAAGCTCAATGAATGGCATAGCATAGATGAGAAAAGTGGATCTCTCAAAATTCTAAGGACAAAAAGTTTGGCTCAAGCTTGAAGCTCAAAACTCTACATTTTATATTTTAGTGATCCAAGATCACATTGAGTCTATAGGAAAAATCAATACTATCAAGGAGGGATGAGGTGTTGCTTAATGGCTTGCTTGCTCAAAATGCTTAGTGATATGCTCCAAAACCCTCAACTACCTTCCCACATCCACATATGACCTAAACCAAAAGTCAAAGTCGGCCCCACCGATTCTTTCTATCTGGCGCCACCGAGTTTTAAATGTCATAGTCACTGCCACAAACCCTAGGCAAATCGGTCTCACCGATAGGGATCTCGGTCTCACCGAGATGGGATTGTAATCTCTCTGTTTCCCTTTCGTAACGTTTCGGTCTTACCGTGATGAGCGATCGGTCGCACCGAGATTGCAATGCAAACTCTCTGTTTCCCTTTTGTAACATTTCAGTCTCACCGAGATGAGCGAATCGGTCCCACCGAGTTTACCTGACCAACTCTCTGGTTAGCTTATTACCAAAATCGGTCCCACCAAGTTTGTGTAATCGGTCATACCGAGATTATGTTATGCCCTAACCCTAACCATATCGGTCCTACCGAGTTGCATCTCAGTCCCACCGAAAATCCTAACGGTCACTAGGTTTGCTGAATCGGTCCGACCGAGTTTAACCATTCGGTCCCACCGAGTTTGGCAAATTGTGTGTAACGGTTAGATTCTGTGTGGAGGCTATATATACCCCTCCACCCACTCTTCATTCATGGAGAGAGCCATCAGAACATACCTACACTTCCAATATACATTTTCTGAGAGAGAACCACCTACACTTGTGTTGAGGTCAAGATATTCCATTCCAATCATATGAATCTTGATCTCTAGTCTTCTCCAAGTTGCTTTCCACTCAAATCTTCTTTTCACCAAATCCAAATCCTATGAGAGAGAGTTGAGTGTTGGGGAGACTATCATTTGAAGCACAAGAGCAAGGAGTTCATCATCAACACACCATTTGTTACTTTTTGAAGAGTGGTGTCTCCTAGATTGGCTAGGTGTCACTTGGGAGCTTCCGACAAGATTGTGGAGTTGAACCAAGGAGTTTGTAAGTGCAAGGAGATCGCCTACTTCGTGAAGATCTACTGCTAGTGAGGCAAGTCCTTCGTGGGCGACGGCCGTGATGAAATAGACAAGGTTGCTTCTTCGTGGACCCTTCGTGGGTGGAGCCCTCCGTGGACTCGCGCAACCGTTACCCTCCGTGGGTTGAAGTCTCCATCAACGTGGATGTACGATAGCACCACCTATCGGAACCATGACAAAAATATCTGTGTCTCCAATTGCGTTTGAATCCTCCAAACCCTTTCCTTTACATTCTTGCAAGTTGTATGCTTTACTTTCCGCTGCTCATATACTCTTTTGCATGCTTGCTTGAATTGTGTGGAGATTGCTTGACTTGTGCTAAGATAGCTAAAATCTGTCAAGAACTAAAATTGGGAAAATGCTAGATTTTTATTTGGTCAAGTAGTCTAATCATCCCCCTCTAGACATACTTTCGATCCTACATTGAGGCATCAGTAAAAGCCTAGCAGGACCTTGTTCTTGTCGACGATGATGTTCATGGATACCGTTCTTCTCCTTGGAGATGTCATTTTATTTGCCTCTCCTCCTTCAAACTACCACTTCCTTGTACAACCTGGATCGTTGCTTCGTATTCTCCTTAGGAGCGGTGCCCCGAGCTCTCCTTTTGTTCCCGTTCTTAGTTTAGCGAGTGTTGCTTGGTTTCTGTTTATAAGGCCTCTGGCTTTTAGCCCCTTTGTACTTATATTGTAAAGCTGGAATCCCCAGCAGGGTTGGTGTGCGTGTGAGCTACCTTTGTATGTTGTTCGGGCTTTGCTTTATGTATAAAGTAAGACGAAAGCCTCTTTCAATAAGATAAGCTCACCATGCGAAAAAGAGGTGAGAGTAATCATCAGTGTACACATAACGAAACAACCAAACTTTGCATCTAGGCAGCACAAACAAGTAACCAAACGCAGTGCTTGCGTTTCTTCTCTCATGTAACTTGTGACTTTGCGGGCAACCAAACGACGTGCACAACATGGACTAGAGGTTGTATTATATTACCCCATACACACTCAACCGAGACACTCTGGGGAAACACAAAAAATAGCACGGCAATCAAACACACCATAAGCTTTTCTGCACTAGTATAACCTCCACACCTTAACAAAAGACTAACATCATCCTCTCGGATGCTCTTTGTTGCCATATTTTTCGCACATGCGCCCATGGATCGAGCAACAGGTTTATTCACGCTCGAGCTATTTATAAAGTTACACGACCACTTCAGGTCCAGGATATTCGGACGGGCAGTAATGGTACCGCCCGAAGACGGTCTCCAAGTTGCACTCCTCCCGGCCGACGATGCCCGCGATGAACTCCCTCGTCAGCTTTTTGCATCTGGACATGTCCTGGAGGAGGCTGCCCTTGACCACGCCCTCCTTAGTCACTCTCCCGTCCATGAGGATGCGCAGCACCTCGCACCGGCACAGCTCCGGGACCTTGGACAGCTCGTCGCAGCACCGCCTATTCTGCCTCTCGGCGGAGAGGTAGTAGCCGCATGTTTGTCTGACCGCGTACTCGCGGCAGGCGTTAAGCGACTCGTATGTGATCTCCCGCCCTGGAACGCATCGGTCCCTGAAGCTGGCCGACGCCGCGGCAAGTGCGGCGAGCAGGACGGCGGTCGAGAGGAGGAGCTGGTGCTTGAACGGCATTCTCAACTCTCGTCCTTTTCAAGTAGATGGATGGGGTGTTGTTGGATCTTGGCTGGATGCATTGCATGTTTATATACTGAGATGAGAGAAAGGCTAACTAATTACGTAGTTGTGCCTTCTGCCCTTTTTTGCTTTCGTTGGAGTCCCGCGTAGTGGAAACTTGGATGTCATGTACGATAAAAGGCTAACTAATTAATCCTTTTGATAACAGAATTTGTTCATGTACGATAAAAGACTCATGTGATCTAACACTAGCACTTCAAGTATACCTTTATTTCGTTTATGTGTGGATTGAGATCATGCTTTTTAAACCAACCAAATTTTGTTTTTATTTGCAGTCAGCAATCACGTGAGAAGATGAGAAAAAAAAATATACACCTACTAGAATTTGAAGCTTTATGGCAACATAATTTGGAGGAAAATGTGGGTTGGGGTTTGAGTGGAAGGCATGACTTATCTTATCACATGTGCTCTATAGTTGTATCCATGATTTATATGGCATTATTTTCTTCTATGTTTACTTCTTATGTGATCCAACACTACCACTTTGTGTGAACTTTCATTTGGTTCGTATGTGTAGATCAATCTATATCTATATCTATACTTCCACACCGGAAAGTGCACACGGGATAACCCCCCACGTCCGATCAAACCCACTTAGTTACATCCAACTGTCCACGTTACATCTAGCAAACTACAATCAGATCTACGGTTCAAAAGAAATGTTCTGCCGGCAGACTCTCCCGTCCAGGATGCTACAGAGCCCAACGATGACCCTTCCAGGGAATTTAACATACGTCCACAATCAACGCAGCCACCATACCACAAAACTCCACGATCAACGCCACCATCAGTCCACGAACCTCGCCTCGGCCATCAGCCCCGCCGTCCTCGCCCCTGGTCTCCGCGACGTCCTCGACCCGCTGGACATCCTCCACCCAACTTGCTGCCTCTCCTCACCCCGGCATCTTCGCCACGCCGCCCTCGCCCCAGGCGTCCGCGACGTCCTCCACCCGGTGGACGGCCTCCAGCCGGCGTGCTGCCCTACCTCCGGTGTCATCACCCCTGCCAGTGCACAGGTTAGATCAGATTAATTTGCAAGGTGGAAGATGAGGCAAAAGATAGATGTAATTGCTCTTTTAATCTGGCATTCTATAATTTGTACTCTGAAATGTCATACTTAAAGTACAATCATGATCAGCATGTCAAACTGAGTTGCCAAAGGGTTGAAATTCACAAAAAAATCATTGAGAAGACAATATGGCATCCTCTCAGCGTAGTGGAGTACGTGCTCCCTTTCAGGATGTGACGAACAATAGCAATTCAGGTAAATATACAGTTATCACCTACTCTTGCCTACTTATATCTTGTAAATCCAGCATATGTCATTGCCCCGCAGGTCAACCAACAGATCCAAAAGAGCGGAAGAGACAAAGGGAAAGGGAGAGGTATGCACTAAATAGGGATGCAATATTAAAAAACGACAGGAGGCAAGGGATCGTAAGAAGGCTACCACCGCTATTGTAACTGGAACCAACACTCCATCAAAGCCATCCGGGGCCATGTCACCTGGTTACTCCATTTTACCTGTCCTTTATCATGCATGTCGTGAATGACAAGTAAAATCATGTTGATTAAGTGTTATTTCTGACAGATTTAGACACTGTGGAGAGGCCAAGTGTGCAGTCTGCTATCACCCACCAACAACACACAACAGCCACTGAAGGTCATGTGTTGTCCTACAACTGATATTTGTGTGTCACCCACCGGCGTTTGTGTGTCAACAACTGATACTGTACATACAATTATGATGCAGGCATACCTGTTGATGTGATAATGAGTGATCTAACTCCACTTCATGGTCCAGCTTCATTAAGAACACCAGATACAGCCGTTTCTAACAAAGAAAATGTCAACAATTTTGACTCTGGCGTTGGGTCCTCCCAACTGACTGTGTTACGACCGCCACTTCAAGCCTACAGAGGAAGCAATTCATATGGTAGTCAATTGTGGCTCATATTAACTATCATACCGAGTAAAAAACAATGGTTGTTCAATTTGTCTTATACCTAATTATCACTTGATATACAGAAGCAAAACAAGCACTCAAGAGGCAGAGGGAAAATGCCAGGTATGAGCAACATAAGCAAGGGATATTGCAAAGCCTACGTGACAAGCGGAGGCGAGCCAAATCGTCAACAATAGTCCTTACAGCTGGAGAACAAAATCAATCCGATACAGGTGATGCACAGTACATAAAACACTTTTTATCCAAACTTTGATTTCCTAACTGACAGCCACTCAATGTTTCTGTAGCTGATGAAGATTGTGATTGGCTACACACAAATGATACGTATCGGATACAAAACTCTCGAAGGAGGATGAGCCCAGACAACATACTTACTGCGCCGTCATGTGGACACAATCCCATCGACACTTATAATGGTGCTTTAATTGACTACTACTTGGTTCATTCCTTTCATTCATCGCTCAGTCTTGCCCATTTTACAAGCTGAATATTCTGTCAGGCAACGACCACGGCAATGATGCATATGGAATACTGGAGCCAGATGGCAACACAAACAATATTGATGGTTCGCATTAATGCATACATGGTTCTGTCTTTAATATACGATATCTTCTACAAACTAATATTTGCCTACTACAGAATGTTGTGGAGACGGAAACCTTCTACAAGCTGAATACCTTGAGCCTGATGAAGAAGCTAGGATGTTCGCCCACCAAGGTACATTATTGCTATGATGAGTTACCATATAATATAATATTGTCATTTCTGTAACAAATGGTGCCTGAATATTCAAATTTTGTTCCAGATATTGAGTTTGAATCCTACCGAGTTGAACGACGTCACACTGATGGAACACACACAAATGATCCTCATGCTATGGTGTACATGAACCTATCCAAAAATCACCACGTCCTTAGAAAAGTTAGGGACTGCCTCCACTGTGGAGCATTGCGGTTTCAGTATGAGGGACCTGCATTTTGTTGCAGAAAGGGGAAAGTAGGTTTGTTTACACCTGAGGTTCCGGATGAGTTGAAACGGCTGTTCACAAGTCAAGGTGATGACGATGCTAAATATTTTCGAGACAGCATACGGTATTTCAACTCTCACTTCTCATTCACAAGTCTTGGAGTCACCCTTGATTGTCGAGTAAGCACTGCGGCAGGAACCGGCGTATATACCTTTCGTGCATGTGGGGGGTTGTACCACGCTCTTGATGATCTGGTGCCGGCTGATAATGGTCCTAGGCATTTGCAGCTCTATATTTATGATACAGATCATAACTTGGTGCACAGGGCTAAGAGGTCTCCAGATCTGAATATAGAACTCATACGTAAAATTCTGCTAATACTAGAGCCGAACCCTTATGCACAGGCTTTCAAGAGCCTTGGGTCCGTTCCAAATCTAGATGAGTACAAGATCTCACTAAACACAGATATCAAGTTGGATCAACGTAGGTATAATGCCCCAACGACTTCTCAGGTGGCAGCTATATGGGTTGAAGGGAGCGACCCACAAAATTGTTTTGACAGGAGTGTTGTTGTGCATGGCAAAAAAGGCGACCGGCCCCTGTACAGTAGAGCATACTATGGGTGCTATGATCCATTGTCATATCCACTGTTTTTCCCACGTGGGGAGACAGCTTGGAATCGCTGGATGCCGTATGTTCAGGAACACAATGACACAAACCAATATCCGGCGCATTATTCAGATCCGCAAGAAAACCGGGCCTCTGAATTACATACAGGTATTCTATTCATTATTGTTGTGTTATCTACATACTATCTTTATAAATATAATAACATTTGTCTTCGTTCACCTATCGAGCAGATGAAAACTTGATGGGTGGAAGGGAACAAGTTGGCAACTTTGGGCCAGATGAAGACCGAGTCACTGATTTACATGCAGGTATGATGTTCATTATTAAATTGTTATGGCATTATCTACTTACTGTGTTGGTGAATAAAAACTTGTGTCTTGCTCCCCCAACAAAACAGAAGATAATTTGATTAATGAAAGGGAACAAGTTGGGAATTTTGTGCCAGATGAAGACCATGCCAATGATTTACATGCAGGTGCCGTTCATTATAGTGTACCACTTATTCTTAATAAACAAATCTTATGTTGTTAATCATTATGATTCCAGCCATTATACTTGTATTTATATTCGATATTGTAGATGATAATGAGGATAACCAAGATGAGGATTTTGGTGACAATGAGGTGAATGCAACACAATCCAGGAAATTTGTTAGTGCGAGGGAGTACTACTGCTTCAAGCTACAGGTCAGGAAGAAGCTTTTTAACATAGTCTTGTTCGGTGGACGCCTTTTCCAACAGTGGGCTGTTGACATGTATATCAAGATTGAGACTATGAGGCTGGACTGGTACTCAAAGCCAGAGAATCAAAAGGTTATACGAGCTGACCTCTACCAGGTATCGTGCTTGCGTTTATACTAATACATCCTACTACATCAACATTTTGAAAAACATGCCTTTTCCATGACCAAGTATACTGTTACAGGGTCTTGTTGACACCATCGTTGCCGGCGAGTCACGTGGTGATCGGATTGGTAAGAGAATCGTGCTTCCACGCACGTTTCCTGGTGGTGATCGCGACATGCAGCGAAGGTTCCTCGATGCAATGGCAATAGTCCAACGGTGGGGTAAACCGGATTATTTTATCACGATGACTTGCAATCCCTACTGGGAGGAGATAACACTTAATCTGATGCCTGGACAACTGCCACAAGACCGTCCAGACCTGGTGGCAAGGGTATACAGGGCTAAACAGCGAGATATGATGGACTTGCTAATTAAGGGTAAGCATTTCGGACAAGTCGCAGCTTATGTACATGTCACAGAGTTTCAGAAACGAGGCCTCCCTCATGAGCATATACTTTTAATCATGAAAGCAAATAGCAAGTTGGCAACCCCGGATGACTATGATCGGGTGATATCCGCAGAGATACCTGACAAAGAGAAACACCCAGTTCTGCATGAGCTGGTCGTCAAACACATGCTGCACGGACCCTGTGGTGAGTTGAAAAAAAGTTGTCCGTGCATGATTGATGGACAGTGTAGGTTCCATTATCCGCGAGATTTTTGTGATGCCACACAACAAGGGAGAGACTCTTATCCCATCTATCGGAGGAGGGACGATGGGCATGGAGTTAGGATCAGAGGAGCCAATTTGGACAATAGATGGGTGGTCCCTTACAACCCTTGTCTGCTTATGCGATACAACTGCCACATTAATGTTGAAGCATGCTCGAGCATCAAGGCAGTGAAGTATTTGTTCAAGTACATCTATAAAGGCCATGATCGGACGTCATTTGCTTTTGAGCAGGACATAATCAATGATGGTGGAATCATCAATGAAATCCGACAATATAGGGATGCACGCTATGTATCTCCTCCAGAGGCTATTTACAGGATTTTTGGTTTTAAAATGTTTGGTGTCAGCCCATCAGTGCTGCAGCTCCAACTTCATTTGCCAAATATGCATACAATTGCATTTAAATCTGGTGAAAATCTAGAAGATGTTGTCGCTCGACCATCTTCATCTAGGTCCATGCTTACCGAGTACTTTGAGATGATCCGGAAGATTCCGCGAGCACGGAAATTGTTGTACAGAGAGTTTCCAGAGCATTATAGATGGATAGCTGGAAAAAAGAAGTGGCAGAAGAGAAGAAATAACAGATCGCAGATTGGAAGACTTGTCTACGCACACCCTGCTGAAGGAGAGAGGTACTACTTGCGTGTGTTTCTAAGTCATGTCCGAGGTGCCACTTCATTTGATGATTTAAAAACAGTAAATGGCAACATGTGCACTTCCTTCAGAGAGGCATGTGAACACTTAGGCCTCATTGAGCACGACAAGACTCTTGATGATTGCATGACAGAGGCGGCCACATTTCAGATGCCTTGTGCCCTAAGACGGTTGTTTGCGACTATATTGGTTTTTTGCGAGGCAACAGAAATCCGACAATTGTGGGAGAAACATCTACCATCAATGTGTGAGGATTACCGTCTTAATGAATCAAATGAGTCAATACTTGAGCAGATGGTCCTTAGAGATATTAGGGATATGTTGCAATCCATGGGAAAGGATATTAAAAACTATGGACTTCCGGATCTGATAGAGACCGATGGTTCTTATGACGGTGAGTACAGAGAGGTAACAGAAGAGAGGCAAATCACCGCGGACATAGAACATCTAGATCTATTTAGCAGTTTGAACAATGAGCAGTTGGCTGGTTTCAATGACATAATGGATCATGTGATGAACAAAAAAAGCCAGATATTCTTTGTTGATGGTCCAGGAGGCACTGGGAAGACGTACCTGTACAAGGCATTGCTTGCTAAGGTGCGTTCCATGGGCCAAATGGCGATTGCAACTGCTACATCTCGTATTGCAGCATCGATAATGCCTGGAGGACGGACAGCACACTCTCGGTTCAAAATACCAATCAAGCTCACTGACAATAGTATGTGCAGTTTCACAAAACAAAGTGGTACAGCGGAGTTGCTTAGACAGGCGTCCTTGATAATTTGGGACGAAGTCGCTATGACAAAACGTCAAGCAGTTGAGACGCTTGATAGATCACTACAGGATATAATGGAATGTTCTTTGCCGTTTGGAGGAAAGGTTGTCGTCTTTGGTGGTGATTTCAGGCAGGTCCTACCTGTTGTGACACGTGGGACAAGAGCGCAGATCACGGATGCTACACTTCTGAGATCCTATCTTTGGGAGAAGACCCGCAAGATACGTCTCACACGCAATATGCGGGCACAGGCTGATCCTTGGTTCTCGGAATACCTCCTAAGGATAGGCAATGGAACTGAAGAGACAATTGGCGACGACTATGTCCGTCTCCCTGACGACATTGTCATTGGCTATACCGAGGATGAAAAAGCTATTAACATGCTCATCGAAGATGTCTTCCCATCGTTGCATGCCAATGCTACATCCAGAGAGTACATGAGTGCACGTGCTATTCTATCGACCAAGAACGATCATGTCGATGACCTGAATGACAAGATGATCTCCAGGTTTCCAGGTGAAGAAAAGTTATACCATAGTTTTGACTCAATCGAGGATGACCTACAGAATAATTACACAATTGATTTTTTGAACTCGATCACACCAAATGGCTTGCCCCCACATGTTTTGAAATTAAAGGTCAACTGCCCGGTCATTCTGCTACGGAACCTCGACCCTCATAATGGTCTATGCAATGGAACACAGCTTATGATCAGAGCCTTTCAGGATAATGCAATCGATGCAGAGATTGTTGGTGGTCAGCATGCTGGAAAGAGGGTGTTTATACCTAGGATCCCAATGTCGCCCTCGGAGGACATCTCACTTCCTTTCAAACTTAAGAGAAAACAGTTCCCCATCCGTCTGAGTTTTGCGATGACAATTAACAAGGCACAGGGTCAGACCATCCCAAATGTTGGCATTTACCTTCCCAAGCCAGTATTCTCACATGGTCAGCTATATGTTGCATTGTCAAGAGGAGTGTCGAGAGAGACAACACGGATTTTGGCCAAGCCAAACAAGGATGTCGATAAATCCGGGAAAAGCACCAAGAACATTGTCTACAAAGATGTTTTGGAGAGATGAGGCAAGTGCATTATTCCAATATTTCTTTTCCCCTACTATGTTTGTGTTGAAAACCAACTTATGAAAGAAGCTCCTTAGAAGTTTATCATTTTAGTAGCCGTAAGTCCTGCCATGCACTAATCACTTCATAATTTCTGCTGATTCAGGGTTGAAAAATATTTCGTGTTCAGGAGAATTGAGGCTTTAATGTGGTTATATTGGTCTCCAGATGTGCCAACTTGTAAACCTATTTCAAATAGAAGAAGATGGTGGAATGATGCCACGTCATGGTGTCAGATCATCCATAATAAGGAACACTTTGTGTTGTATATTCGGTACTATCTAAATTTAGCAGCCAGAATTCTGTTCTATTAAAGATGTTCTTGAACGCCTAAGTGCTATGCTCTCTGATATATTTGTAATGAAAACTGGAAGAATCTATGACATTCATGGAATATATTGAAGTTAAAAGGCGTTATTACTACTATGTTGCACATATGTTGTTCCCGAATCTATAGCAGATGAGCTCACATGCTTTGTTTTTACAGAAAAAAAATCGAAAGAATATACTATATAGAATTCAGAAAAGAAGATAAGGCATGTAACATGCTAAAATGCTGGATAACCATAGTGGGCGAGAATACCTCCTCCAACATGCGTCAAACCAGTTGAAAATATTCCTCCTATTAGGATTCCAGCTTCTTCATCGATTCACTATGCTGCCCCTTGGCTAGCTTGCTCATCACCAACACGTAGCAGGTACGTCGCCTGTTGGTAGTCCCCGCAGTTGCCTTAATTTCAAAAACAAAAAATTAAGTTTGATAAATATTTAAAGGGTGTGCCTTCTCTGAATTATTACACAGCCTGCAGTTACAGAAGGAAGGTGGGCCACACCCAATATTTATGCAGATAAAATGCACTACGGAAATAACTCCAGTAATTTTGGCAAACTGGGGTATAAAAAAAGCACAAGATAAGATTCTGGGCGTCAGATAAATCCGGGGATGATAGCAATCAGGAGTCCCCAATTATCGCGATAGTAGTTTCCTTTCTCCCACGATTCTGCCTTATTTCCTTTCTCTCACGATTCTGCCTTATATTTCCTGATACCATTACTTTAGACCCCTCCTCCACCCCCCTCACGATCTCTCAGCCGCATCCCAACAAACTGCCACAACAAGTCTCTCCACCGCGCCGCACACATCAGCCCTTGGTGAAGCACCATCATCGTCCATGTCGGCGCCATCGTCATCGGTGCCCCATGCGGGTCAATCTCCAACCAGATCCGGTACTATTGCCGATGCCATTGACACGGTAATGACATATTATATCTCTCTTCTTCCTATACAAGGTTTTCTATCTAGAAATGTCATGCTTGGGTTTTCAGGAAAACATCAACAAGGTAGCAAAGGATGAGGATATAGATAATATGCAGATTGAAGATGTAAAGAAAGACGAGGATACAAACACCGAGGCGACAGAGGTGATACAAGAAGAATCTACTATGGAGGATACAGAGAATATGCAGGTTGAAGAGGTGATAACCGTACAAGAGGATACAGATCCCGACTCCACAAAGGCTACACAAGAGTCCATTAGGGAGGGTCCACTAAACATGCTTTTTGATGCTGTGATAACCAAGGATGGATATACAATCCCCGAATCAACAGAGGCAAGTTTTCTTTCCACATGTCTAACGCCAAAGATCAGTTTGTAATTATCTTAGTACAATATCATTACAAAAATATATTCACGCTCTTATAATATTATACTACCATGGGTTTCAGCTACCTAGCGATGACGAAACAAGTGAGATACTCAACAATAATGAAGTGGAGGAAAATAATTGCATGGATAGCCCAGAATATACACCTATTCTTGAAGAAAACATAGCAAACAGAGAGGATGAAGATTCTGAGCATACACAGGTGACTTTCCTTTTCCAACTATATCTTCCCAAATTATTCTAATTATATTATATCCTACACACGGGTAATTCATTCAATATTGTTCTCAGAAACTAACCCACAACGAAACAAGTCAACAAATGGTGGCAGCTCAGGATGAGGAATTGGCACAAACACGGGACACGGAAGGGCTTCAGACTATAGAGGACGAGCTAACAATGCCCGTGCATATAAATAAACATAAACGACGGCATAACAAGCCTAAGAAGGCACAAGACTATGTTGTTTCTCCACAAGGCATGGAACAAAACATTCAATGTCCTTGTACTGCTACATTATTGTTTTTGTGTTATTATCATTACATGTTATCATTGCCATCATGACAGATTATGCCTACAGTGGCGATGATTGGTCTGTTATAGAAAATATCCGGTCTGAACCAAGCAAAGAAAGAAATTTAGTGAGCATCGGTGACGCATTTTTGAAAAAAAAGACATTTACTATCTCTTGTAACTCCCGGAGAATGGGTTGGCGACGAAGTGAGTATATTATTATTATTATCGCATTACGACTAGAAGATCCTATTTGATTATCAGTATGTGTCATCTAATATACTATGTATGCTTTTAATTGTAGGTCATAAGTACGTACATAAATTGCATGACTGCTACGGAGCATCTACAAGTAAGGTCAGGTGGAAGTGTGTTCTTAGAGAATGCATGCATCTCAAAGATGATAAAGATCGGTAGCTATCTGCCCTCAGATGACATGGATGCTGCACCAGCATGGGTACTAAACAGAGCCAAAGCGTATTTGGAAAATGATATGGTTAGTCTTTGTGTCCTACATAATTGGATGAATTACAGCTACAATGACCGATTCATCCACGTACGAGTACAACTAAAATAATCATTTTCTTCAGGTATACTTTCCAATAAACATGGAGGACGTTCACTGGTACCTATGTGTTATAAATGCCAGAAAAAAATGTGTCCAGGTGCTCGACTCGCTAGGCCCATACATGAGCCGCAAGGACTCACTGATACGGTCTGCACTTCATCCTACTGCCCCATCTTTTCTAATAAGCTTTTTTTTCTTATTTCTCACTTGTGATGCTTATACTTTTTCCATTTTTTGGTACACCAGCTAGAAGGACTGGAGGATTTATTCAAATATGCATCCAAGCACATGGAATTAAAATCCGATAAGTGGACTGATCTAGATGTTACAACATGGAAAAGAGAAGAATATATTAAGAGCAGTCTTCAGAACGATGGGTATGCCTCCTAATATAACTCAGAGCATTTATGCTTAACAGGGTACATTTGGTATGCTATTATTTTTATTTTTACCCTGCATAGCATTCCTAAAGCACATTTGATCAACAGATTTGGTATGCCAATGCAATTCTTTACCTTATTGTATGACAATGCAATTCACACAACACCTCTCATTAGATCTGGCCTATATAATGGTGCTCAAGGCGATACATTTCATTAGGCTGCATATTATACATTTGAACAACGAATATGTTACTACACATATGGAAAGAAGCAGATATATAGCATACCTGTATATGTGTTCCGCTAACAATCTTCCAAATCTCTATATCCAATGCATCCATGCCAACATAGAGAAACAGAAACATCTCACAAATGAATGACAATGTGGTGAAGGTGCCTGTTGTGCATACAATGGCATAAGCATCAGCAAAGTTCAGATGTCAAAAAATGGACTCACATGTATTTCTGATAGAAACAGTGCAGATACCAACTTGGTTGCGACACTACAACGTCTCAAAAAGCAAAGACTCAACATCAATTAGAGCTAGCTGATAGTGAAAAATTAAGCCACCCAATATTCAAATCCACAAATTAAGAAGCTTTATCACAACATGGTTGCCTAAAAAATGTCACCTGACTAAATCCCCACTGATAATTGTAGGTGCGTTAACAACATCTAATCGAACAGCATACCTTCAGCAACCGAACACCTACGCGAGCTGCGAACTCCTTCCCGGAGAGACTGTGTGAGGTCGGCGCACTGGATCTCGGTCCAATTCAAGATGCCTGCTCCCGCATCGTGTCCAGCATCTCGCATCTCGATCTGCTCTGCGGCAGTATGATGGCGGCGGCAGAGTCGATCTAGGGAAGATCCACGGGGTTGGCGGCGAGACAAGTCCGCGGTGGTGAGAGGAGGCGGCGGGGCGAGGCCGTGGTGGGGATAAGAGCCGGCGAGGCGAGGCCGTCGTGGGGATAGGAGACGGAGTGAGGCCGTGGTGGTGGTGGTGGTGGTGGTGGTGCGGGGAGGGGGAGGGGGGCAGAAGACGTCGTGGCGGGAGAGGATGCGTCCTGCTCGAGAGAAGGCAGCCGGCGGCGTGCGCCCTGCTCCACACAAGGCGGCCGGCGGCGTGCGGCGGAGAAAGCAAAGTGAGTGTCTCTCACCGTCTCACCACGCACACATACTGTTGTGAGAAAACGACTGCTCCACATTAGTGTGCGGGGAGACTGAGATACTTTGCACCAGCTGCTCTTTTTTTTAATTTTCTTTTCGCCCGAAGCTCCTCATTAGTGTTCCTCTGGTTGCTCTCTTTCCTTTTGCAATGCAACCTCTGGTTTCTTTTGCGTGGCCAAATTATGTCGCCGAATGGATCATCGGCCGTGTCCCTTTTGTTTTATTTTTAATATCTATGATCGACAACCCATTTGATGAAGGAATAATTATATGGGTTCCTCTCAAAGAAATTATGCATTGACAAATTCATTTTTTTATTGATAGCCTTTTTGTTCAGTTGATTTATAATAAAAAATATGTGTTGACAAATTCAATTATTTTATTGATAGCCCTTTTGGTCATTTGATTTAAATTAGCGGCAAACGTTGTTCAATTCCTTTTTAATCGAGCGTGTCCGATATGACTTGTGGTTCGGTCAACATCATTTTATAATACTAATATTTTAGTATTAATATAATATTTTTGTTATTAATCATATCAAAAATTTGTAATCATCCAGGTCATCTTGTGGTCTCTGGATGTTAAATTACATGGAGTACTTCACGGGAGATAGTCTGTCTGACACTCCCGAACAGGTATAATTTGCATCATATCATGATACTAATTATTTCGTATTTTATCATTATTTGAAAATTAAATCTTGTTAGTACTTCACTTTAGGTTCATATGACAGATTTTAGAACAAAATTAGCTGTCATTTTAGTCGGCTCGGAATTCAATGATGATGATATAAGAAACCGAGACTTGGATGATGATGAAACCAACACGGATCCCACCGATTGTATGATCGTCGAAAGACCTCCTAACAAACCCAAAGCATCCAACTCATCATCACAAGTTGAGCTCATCTCGCAATCATTTATCCTTTCGCCGTTTGTCACTCCAACAAACGACGACTTAATGGATGAACTTTGCTTGTTCATCAGCATGGTTGATGATATCCCTTTGCTAGAGTAAGACACATTTTTCCAATTCTTTTTTTTCTAATAAATTATTACTCATGTATAATTATAATTGACAGAATTCCCATTTCACAGGAGCGAATGGGTGAAAAGCTCTCAACCTTATCCTATTAGTTTGAACTTGAGACAATTAAAGAACATATTAAAGAATGATGAGTACATGGATGCTGATTGTTTTAACATGGCTGTGAGGATACTAGCATGCCACGACGTCCAGCTTGCTAGAGACGTCACAACACACTATATGGATCTACGATTCTGTGTAAGTTATTATAATCACATTTTACAGTTTGCCTCATTCTACTCATGTTTTCTTACATTACTGTAGTCCATGTCCCAGTATGCACGAGTCCCAAGTCATCATGATGGTATGGACATTGCTATGTTGGCACAACTATTTGATAGATGGCCTAATAGCAATGAGTATCATATCTCAGAATGTGATACGGTAAGATTTCAATTCAAAGTCATTGTTTATTTGGTCCTAATAAATGATAATGAATGATGCGTCATTGCAGATTTTATTGCCTTGTGATATTCTTGGACTATTTTTGTTCATCTTGGACCAACAAAAAAAAGTTGTTTCTATTTTGGACCCGCTTTCAATACCTACTTTCGGAAAGCATATACTTAAAACTATGGTCAACGATCTAAACCTTGCACTTCAAACTGCAAACCCTGCCTTTAAGGACGACATTTTGAAATGGGGATGCAAAGTTCCTGTTGTTCCCACAAATCCATACGGGTAAGAATATTGTCAATACATCACACTCTTAATTGATTCATTCAACTCACATGTAACATTTCATACATGCAGTCCCCTATCTGGTTATTTGATTTTCAATTTAATGCACTCATGGCATGATGGAACACTACATTTTCCAGTACCCAAGGTAAGTATTTCACACCATGCTCATTTCTACACACGTTACTCATGTTTTTTTCTAATAACAATGTTATATAATGCATATGTAGGATGATTTTGAACTGAGGAAGCGCTTTTTGGTTCATATTTTGAAGTATGAAGAAAATGAAGTTCTAGACAATATCCCAGTCTTAGAACGAAGCATTATAGATCGAATCAAAAGATGGACCTTCCAGAGAGGATCATCATCAAATGATGATTACTAGATAATGTTGCTTAGTTGTTATTTTTAAGTATTTTTGTAATAAGTAACAATTACAATACATTTATGTGATCGTTAATTTTATGTGAAGACATGTGTATTGGTCGTGTGTTACATGCACGAGTTTTTTCATTTTTGTATTTCGAATTTTGGAATCACAACATTTCAACAATGAAAATCTTTCACCGTCAAACAAGACCTATGACTTAATCTAAAATAAATTATTACATTAAAAATTGAGTATGACAGCACATTTAAATGTTTCGGTACAACAATACAAAAGTTCATGTTTTTATTTTAGTTTATTAGGATACGTGTGTTGCATGTGCACGCTTACTAGTGAGAAAAAATTATACACCTGAATTAGCTAACACAACGGGAACCCAATATTGTTGGAAATATGCCCTAGAGGCAATAATAAATTAGTTATTATTATATTTCCTTGTTCATGATAATCGTTTATTATCCATACTAGAATTGTATTGATAGGAAACTCAGATACATGTGTGGATACATAGACAACACCATGTCCCTAGTAAGCCTCTAGTTGACTAGCTCGTTGATCAATAGATGGTTACGGTTTCCTGACCATGGACATTGGATGTCATTGATAACGGGATCACATCATTAGAAGAATGATGTGATGGACAAGACCCAATCCTAAGCCTAGCACAAGATCATGTAGTTCGTATGCTAAAGCTTTTCTAATGTCAAGTATCATTTCCTTAGACCATGAGATTGTGCAACTCCCGGATGCCGTAGGAGTGCTTTGGGTGTGCCAAACGTCACAACGTAACTGGGTGGCTATAAAGGTACACTACAGGTATCTCCGAAAGTGTCTGTTGGGTTGGCACGAATCGAGACTGGGATTTGTCACTCCGTGTAAACGGAGAGGTACACTACAGGTATCTCCGAAAGTGTCTACCGGTAACGAGATTGAACAAGGTATCGGGATACCAACGATCGAATCTCGGGCAAGTATCGTACCGATAGACAAAGGGAATTGCATACGGGATTGATTAAGTCCTTGACATCGTGGTTCATCCGATGAGATCATCGTGGAACATGTGGGAGCCAACATGGGTATCCAGATCCCGCTGTTGGTTATTGACCAGAGAACGTCTCAGTCATGTCTACATGGTTCCCGAACCTGTAGGGTCTACACACTTAAGGTTCGGTGACGCTAGGGTTGTAGGGATATGTATATGCAGTAACCCGAATGTTGTTCGGAGTCCCGGATGAGATCCCGGACGTCACGAGGAGTTCCGGAATGGTCCGGAGGTAAAGAATTATATATAGGAAGTGCTATTTCGGCCATCGGGACAAGTTTCGGGGTCACCGGTATTTTACCGGGACCACCGGAAGGGTCCCGGGGGTCCACCGGGTGGGGCCACCTATCCCGGAGGGCCCCATGGGCTGAAGTGGGAAGGGATCCAGCCCAAAGTGGGCTGGGGCGCCACTTTCCCCTAGGGCCCATGCGCCTAGGATGGGGAAACCCTAAAGGAAGAGTCCTAGAAGGGGAAGGCACCTCCTAGGTGCCTTGGGGAGGAGGGATTCCTCCCTTGGCCGCCGCCCCCCTAGGAGATTGGATCTCCTAGGGTCGGCGCCCCCCCCCCTAGGCCCCCCTATATATAGTGGGGGGAAGGGAGGACCTCTCACCCTTGCCTTTGGTGCCTCCCTCTCCCTCTCCAACACCTCCTCCTCCTCCATAGTGCTTGGCGAAGCCCTGCCGGAGTACTGCAGCTCCATCACCACCACGCCGTCGTGCTGCTGTTGGAGCCATCTTCATCAACCTCTCCTCCCCCCTTGCTGGATCAAGAAGGAGGAGACGTCGCTGCTCCGTACGTGTGTTGAACGCGGAGGTGCCGTCCGTTCGGCGCTAGGATCATCGGTGATTTGGATCACGACGAGTACGACTCTATCAACCCCATTCTCTTAAACGCTTCCGCGCGCGATCTACAAGGGTATGTAGATCCACTCCTCCCTCGTTGCTAGATGACTCCATAGATAGATCTTGGTGACACGTAGGAAAATTTTGAATTTTTGCTACGTTACCCAACAGTGGCATCATGAGCTAGGTCTATGCGTAGTTTCTATGCACGAGTAGAACACAAAGTAGTTGTGGGTGTTGATTTTGTTCAATATGCTTACCGTTACTAGTCCAATCTTGATTCGGTGGCATTGTAGGATGAAGCGGCCCGGACCGACCTTACACGTACTCTTACGTGAGACTGGTTCCACCGACTGACATGCACTAGTTGCATAAAGGTGGCTAGCGGGTGTCTGTCTCTCCCACTTTAGTCGGATCGGATTCGATGAAAAGGGTCCTTATGAAGGGTAAATAGCAATTGGCATATCACGTTGTGGTTTTTGCGTAGGTAAGAAACGTTCTTGCTAGAAACCCATAGCAGCCACGTAAAACATGCAAACAACAATTAGAGGACGTCTAACTTGTTTTTGCAGGGTATGCTATGTGATGTGATATGGCCAAAAGGATGTGATGAATGATATATGTGATGTATGAGATTGATCATGTTCTTGTAATAGGAATCACGACTTGCATGTCGATGAGTATGACAACCGGCAGGAGCCATAGGAGTTGTCTTAATTTATTTATGACCTGCGTGTCAACATGAACGTCATGTAGTTACTTTACTTTATTGCTAACTGTTAGCTGTAGTAGTAGAAGTAATAGTTGACGAGACAACTTCATGAAGACACGATGATAGAGATCATGATGATGGAGATCATGGTGTCATGCCGGTGACGATGATGATCATAGAGCCCCGAAGATGAAGATCAAAAGGAGCAATATGATATTGGCCATATCATGTCACTATTTGATTGCATGTGATGTTTATCATGTTTATACATCTTATTTGCTTAGAACGACGGTAGTAAATAAGATGATCCCTCACTAAAATTTCAAGAATGTGTTCCCCCTAACTGTGCACCGTTGCGAAAGTTCGTCGTTTCGAAGCACCACGTGATGATCGGGTGTGATAGATTCTTACGTTCGAATACAACGGGTGTTGACGAGCCTAGCATGTACAGACATGGCCTCGGAACACATGCGAAACACTTAGGTTAACTTGACGAGCCTAGCATGTACAGACATGGCCTCGGAACACAAGAGACCGAAAGGTCGAGCATGAGTCGTATAGAAGATACGATCAACATGAAGATGTTCACCGATGTTGACTAGTCCGTCTCACGTGATGATCGGACACGGCCTACTTGACTCGGATCATGTAATCACTTAGATGACTAGAGGGATGTCTATCTGAGTGGGAGTTCATAAGATGAACTTAATTATCCTGAACATAGTCAAAAGGTCTTCGCAAATTATGTCGTAGCTCGCGCTTTAGTTCTACTGTTTAGTTATGTTCCTAGAGAAAATTTAGTTGAAAGTTGATAGTAGCAATTATGCGGACTAGGTCCGTAAACTGAGGATTGTCCTCATTGCTTCATAGAAGGCTTATGTCCTTAATGCACCGCTCAGTGTGCTGAACCTCGAACGTCGTCTGTGGATGTTGCGAACATCTGACATACACATTTTGATAACTACGTGATAGTTCAGTTAAACGGTTTAGAGTTGAGGCACCGAAGACGTTTTAAAACGTGGCGAAACATATGAGATGTTTCGAGGGCTGAAATTGGGATTTCAGGCTCGTGCCCACGTCAAGAGGTATAAGACCTCCGACGATTTTCTTAGCCTACAAACTAAGGAGAAAAGCTCAATTGTTGAACTTGTGCTCAGATTGTCTGAGTACAACAATCGCTTGAATCGAGTGGGAGTTGATCTTCCAGATGAGATAGTGATGTTTCTCCGAAGTCATTACCACCAAGCTGCTAGAGCTTCGTGATGAACTATAATATATCAGGGACATATATGATGATCCTTGAGATATTCGCGATGTTTGACACCACAAAAGTAGAAATCAAGAAGGAGCATCAATTGTTGATGGTTAGTGAAACCACTAGTTTCAAGAAGGGCAAGGGCAAGAAGGGATACTTCATGAAACGGCAAATCAGCTGCTGCTCTAGTAAAGAAACCCAAGGTTGAACCCAAACCCGAGACTAAGTGCTTTTGTAATAAAGGGAACAACCACTGGAGCAGAATTACCCTAGATACTTGGTAGATAAGAAGGCTGGCAAGGTCGATAGAAGTATATTGGATGTTTTATGTTAATGTGTACTTTGCTAGTACTCCTAGTAGCACCAGGGTATAAGATACCGGTTCGGTTGCTAAGTGTTAGTAACTCGGAATAAAAGCTACGGAATAAACGGAGACTAGCTAAAAGGTGAGATGACGATATGTGTTGGAAGTATTTCCAAGGTTGATCAAATATCGTACGATCTCTCTACCATCGAGATTGGTATTAAAACCTAAATAATTGTTATTTGGTGTTTGCGTTGAGCATAGACATGATTGGATTATGTATATCGCAATACAGTTATTCATTTAAGGAGAATAATGGTTACTCTGTTTATTTGAATGATACCTTCAATGGTCTTGCACCTAAAATGAATGGTTCATTGAATCTCGATCGTAGTGATACACATGTAAATGCCAAAAGATATAAGATAGTAATGATAGTACCACCTACTTGTGGCACTGCCACGTAAGTCATATCGGTATAAAACGCATGAAGAAGCTCCATTTGATGGATCTTTGGGCTCACTCGTTTTGAAAAGTTTGAGACATGTGAACCATGTCTATTGGTGTATATGCATGAAGAAACTCCATGCAAATGGACCGTTTGGACTCACTTGATTTTAAATCACTTGAGACATGCAAATCATACCACATGGGCAAGATGACTGAAAGCCTCGGTTTTAGTAAAATGGAACTAGAAAGCAACTTGTTGGAAGTAATACATTTTGATGTGTGCAATCCAATGAGTGCTGAGGCGTGTAGTGGATATCGTTATGTTCTTACTTCACAAATGATTTGAGTAGATGTTGAGTACATTTACTTGATGAATCACGAGTCTGAATTATTGAAAGGTTCAAGTAATTTCAGGGTGAAGTTGAAAGATCGTCGTGACAAGAGGATAAAATATCTATGATATGATCATAGAGATGAATATCTGAATTGTGAGTTTGGCACAGAATTAAGATATTGTGGAAATTGTTTCACAACTAATACAGCCTGGAACACCATAGTGTGATGGTGTGTCCGAACATCATAACTGCACCCTATTGGATATGATGCATACCATGATGTCTCTTATCGAATTACCACAATAGTTTATGGGTTAGGCATTAGAGACAACCACATTCACTTTAAATAGGGCACCACGTAATTCCGACGAGATGACACCGTATGAACTATGGTTTAGAGAAACCTAAGCTGTCATTTCTTAAAAGTTTGGGGCTGCGACGCTTATGTGAAAAAGTTTCAGGCTGATAAGCTCGAACCCAAAGCGGATAAATGCATCTTCGTAGGACACCCAAAACAGTTGGGTATACCTCCTGTCTCAGATCTGAAAGCAATAAGGGATTGTTTCTAGAATCGGGTCCTTTCTCGAGGAAAAGTTTCTCTCGAAAGAATTGAGTGGGAGGATGGTGGAGACTTGATGAGGTTATTGAACCGTCTCTTCAACTAGTGTGTGGCAGGGCACAGGAAGTTGTTCCTGTGGCACCTACACCAATTGAAGTGGAAGCTTATGATAGTGATCATGAAACTTCAGATCAAGTCACTACCAAACCTCGTGGGATGACAAGGATGCATACTACTTCAGAGTGGTACGTAATCCTGTCTTGGAAGTCATGTTGCTAGACAACAATGAACCTACGAGCTATGGAGAAGCGATGGTGGGCCCGGATTCCGATAAATGGCTCGAGGTCATAAAATCCGAGAGAGGATCCATGTATGGAAACAAAGTGTAGACTTTGACAGAACAGCTCGATGGTCGTAAGGCTGTTGAGTGCAGATGGATTTTAAAAGGAAGACGGGCAATGATGGTAAATGTCACCATTAAGAAAGCTCGACTTGTCGTTAAGAAGTTTCCCGACAAGTTCAAGGAGTTGACTGCGGTGAGACTTTCTCACTCGTAGCGATGCTAAGAGTCTGTTGAAATTATATTAGCGATTACTGCATTATTTATGAAGTCTTGCAGATAGGATGTCAAAAACCATTGTTTCCTCGATGATTTTCTTGAGGAAAGGTTGTATGTGATACAACCGGAAGGTTTTGTCAATCCTGAAAGATGCTAATAAGTATGCAAAGCTCCAACAATCCTTCTAAGGACTGGAGTAAGCATCTCGGAGTTGGAATGTATGCTTTGATAAGATGATCAAAGTTTTGGGCGTATACAAAGTTTATGAGAAACTTGTATTTCCAAAGAAGTGAGTGGGAGCACTATAGAATTTCTGATGAATATATGTTGTTGACATATTGTTGATCGGAAATGACGCAGAATTTCTGGAAAGCATATAGGGTTATTTGGAAAGTGTTTTTCAATGGAAAGCCTGGATTAAGCTACTTGAACATTGAGCATCAAGATCTATAAGGATAGATCAAAACGCTTAATGGTACTTTCAAATGAGCACATACCTTGACATGATCTTGAAGGTGTTCAAGATGGATCAGTCAAAGAAGGAGTTCTTGCCTGAGTTGTAAGGTATGAGGTTAAGACTTAAAGCTCGACCACGGCAGAATAGAGAGAAAGGACGAAGGTCGTCCCCTATGCTTAAGACATAGGCCCTACAGTATGCTATGCTGTGTACCGCACCTGAAATGTGCCTTGCCATGAGTCAGTCAAGGGGTATAAGAGTGATCCAAGAATGGATCACAAGACAGCGGTCAAAGTTATTCTTAGTAACTAGTGGACTAAGGAATTTTCTTGATTATGGAGGTGGTAAAAGAGTTCGTCGTAAAGGGTTACGCCGATGCAAACTTTGACACTAATCCAGATTATTCTGAGTAGTAAACTGGATTCATATAGTAGAACAGTTATTTGGAATGGCTCCAAATATAGCGTAGTAGCTGCATCTACAAGATGACACAGAGATTTGCGAAGTACATACGGATCTGAAAGATTCAGACCCGTTGACTATAACATCTCTCACAAGCATAACATGTTCAAACCCAGAACTCATCGAGTGTTAATCACATGGTAATGTGAACTAGATTATTGACTCTAGTAAACTCTTTGGGTGTTAGTCACATGGGGATGTGACCTTGAGTGTTAATCACATATCGATGTGAACTGGATTATTGACTCTAGTGCAAGTGGGAGACTGTTGGAAATATGCCCTAGAGGCAATAATAAATTAGTTATTATTATATTTCCTTGTTCATGATAATTGTTTATTATCCATGCTAGAATTGTATTGATAGGAAACTCAGATACATGTGTGGATACATAGACAACACCATGTCCCTAGTAAGCCTCTAGTTGACTAGCTCGTTGATCAATAGATGGTTACGGTTTCCTGACCATGGACATTGGATGTCATTGATAACGGGATCACATCATTAGAAGAATGATGTGATGGACAAGACCCAATCCTAAGCCTAGCACAAGATCATGTAGTTCGTATGCTAAAGCTTTTCTAATGTCAAGTATCATTTCCTTAGACCATGAGATTGTGCAACTCCCGGATACCGTAGGAGTGCTTTGGGTGTGCCAAACGTCACAACGTAACTGGGTGGCTATAAAGGTACACTACAGGTATCTCTGAAAGTGCCTGTTGGGCTGGCACGAATCGAGACTGGGATTTGTCACTTCGTGTAAACGGAGAGGTATCTCTGGGCCCACTCGGTAGGACATCATCATAATGTGCACAATATGATCAAGGAGTTGATCACGGGATGATGTGTTACGAAACGAGTAAAGAGACTTGCCAGTAACGAGATTGAACAAGGTATCGTGATACCAATGATCGAATCTCGGGCAAGTATCGTACCGATAGACAAAGGGAATTGCATACGGGATTGATTAAGCCCTTGACATCGTGGTTCATCCGATAAGATCATCGTGGAACATGTGGGAGCCAACATGGGTATCCAGATCCCGCTGTTGGTTATTGACCGGAGAACGTCTCGGTCATGTCTACATGGTTCCCGAACCTGTAGGGTCTACACACTTAAGGTTTGGTGACGCTAGGGTTGTAGGGATATGTATATGCAGTAACCCGAATGTTGTTCGGAGTCCCGGATGAGATCCTGGACATCACGAGGAGTTCCGGAATGGTCCGGAGGTAAAGAATTATATATAGGAAGTGCTATTTCGGCCATCGGGACAAGTTTCGGGGTCACCGGTATTGTACCGGGACCACCGGAAGGGTCCCGGGGGTCCACCGGGTGGGGCCACCTATCCCGGAGGGACCCATGGGCTGAAGTTGGAAGGGATCCAGCCCAAAGTGGGCTGGGGCGCCACTTTCCCCTAGGTCCCATGCGCCTAGGGTGGGGAAACCCTAAAGGAAGAGTCCTAGAAGGGGAAGGCACCTCTTAGGTGCCTTGGGGAGGAGGGATTCCTCCCTTGGCCGCCGCCCCCCCTCCTAGGAGATTGGATCTCCTAGGGCCGGCGCCCCCCCTAGGCCCCCCTATATATAGTAGGGGGAAGGGAGGACCTCTCACCCTTGCCTTTGGTGCCTCCCTCTCCCTCTCCAACACCTCCTCCTCCTCCATAGTGCTTGGCGAAGCCCTGCCGGAGTACTGCAGCTCCACCACCACCACGCCGTCGTGCTGCTGTTGGAGCCATCTTCATCAACCTCTCCTCCCCCCTTGCTGGATCAAGAAGGAGGAGACGTCGCTGCTCCGTACGTGTGTTGAACGCGGAGGTGCCGTCCGTTCGGCGCTAGGATCATCGGTGATTTGGATCACGACGAGTACGACTCCATCAACCCCGTTCTCTTGAACGCTTCCGCGCGCGATCTACAAGGGTATGTAGATCCACTCCTCCCTCGTTGCTAGATGACTCCATAGATAGATCTTGGTGACACGTAGGAAAATTTTGAATTTTTGCTACGTTACCCAACAAATATATGGATGTAATCAATGTGTATAAGGCAATATTGTAGAAATCATCTTCATGGGATGGATCCTAAAAGTCGTCTACATATTAGAGAACATCAGGAACAACTAGAGGCTAAAGCGCGCTTCGCTGTGACATTCTTCTGCTGTAGCGTTCACATTTTCCCCTTTCCTGAGAGTATTGTTTTTTGGTGCTGTGTTACGGGGTTAGTTTTGTTTTGTTTTTTAGGTCGGATGAGTTCTTATTTTCCTTTGCATTTATTGCGTCATCCGTGTCCTTCAATGCAGTAAGTAAACACGAGGGGCAATCTCAGAAGAAAAAAAGAAAGGCATGAGGAGAAGGGTGTTGTTCGGTGTGCAACTCTCATGGTCTTACACACACTAGTAGAAAAGGTACCTAATGTGAAGCACATTAGTACCGGTTTATAACTGAACCGGCATTAATGTGACCATTAGTGTCGGTTCAAACGGCTATGCATTAGTGCCGGTTTGTGTTGAACCTTTAGTATCGGTTCGTGCCATGAACCGGTACTAAAGGGGTGGTGGCAGGCTGGCGTCAGGCCAGGGCCCCACGAGCCCCTTTAGTGCCGGTTTGTGACACAAACAGGGACTAAAGGTCTAACCTATAATCCCGGTTTGTATCACAAACCGGCACTAAAGGGGTCTTAACCTATAGTCCCGGTTGCATACACAAACCGGTACTGGTCAAACTATGGTCAAGCTACTTATTCAAGAAATATTGGTGTTACTAAATAATTATTTCAGTTTTTTGAATTTTGGTCAAATATGGTCAAACTACTTATTCAAGAAATATTAGTGATACTAAATAATTATTGTTTTTTAGGATAATAGTTTCAAACTGAAACGATGAAACGTGTGACCTAATGCTCAAGCTAAACTTCTGAGGGTTAATAGGATTGACAGCTTACTATTGTTAGGAAAACAACAAGTGCGGACATGGAAACTAGGGGGAATAGAACTTGAAAGTTAAGCGTGCTCAGGCTGGAGTAGTGAGAGGATGGGTGACCGGTTGAGAAGTTAGACGATTTGAAATGAGTGATTCACACTTGAGCAGTTATGAGGGGTGGTTAGAGACTAAATCGTCAAATAATTCAGAAAATTGAAAATAAAAAAAAATCCAAAAAAACTTTTTATACCAGTTGGTGTTACCAACCAGAACTAAAGGTCCCCCATACCACAGCACGGGCTCGCGCCACGTGGTGGGCCTTTAGTGGCGGTTCGTGCTGAACCAGGACTAAAGGGGAGGGGGGCCTTTAGTCTCCATCCTTTAGTGCTGGTTGCAGAACCCGTACTAAAGGCTCTTACGAACCGATAATAAAGCTCCGTTTTCTACTAGTGACATTCCAATCTTGGTTGCAAGGTGGGGTCTTTGATGACCTTTGTATTTACTTTCGTCAAGTGTTGTTGTTTGGGCGTGATGGTGTGCTATAAGCGTCACGGGCTGCACTAGACCATATCAATGGCATGACCCTTGAGTGTGAGCCTGACAGCCTCCCCAACCAGTCTATCAACTTATGTGTGGGGCCCAAGCGTCGCTTCTCAGCGATCGTGCACCACTGTATTTTCAGGGAACTTAGTATACATAATTATACTGAACATACAAAGTGTCGAAAGTGCTATTGTGAGCTCGGGCTCAGATGATCTCGAATGAACAGTAAAATCCAAAATAATTGTAAAAAAGTTCAAAAAATAATATTAAATGTTTCGGCAAGAAACATTGATATTTTTCCTACATGCATGCAAATTTCTGAGACATAATAACATTTGTGGAGGTGTGGACAAAAAAAATTCGCCATGAAATTTTGCATGTGTGTAGAAAAAACATCAATATTTCCTTTAAAAAATCAGAGTTTTTTTAACTTTTTTAAATTTTTTTGGGTTTTACTATTCATTCAAGATCATATGAGCTTGGGCTCACATACTCCACGTCCCACAAAGTGTTGCCCATATAAGGTGAAGTGGGGACATGAAAGAATAGAACTAAAACTGAATGCAGCTGCACATTTTTAACCAAAAGAGAGCAGTGAACAGAGTGAACTTGGCTAGCATCTGATTTACAAAATAAAAATGTATGTATACGTTATGTCTGTCGTTTCAGCACAACACTGCATCATCTTCACTAACCATTCTTAAGGCTTCAGATGACCAAGTAGGTGGCAATTTTTTGAGAAAAAAAAATCTTGTATGCAATGGACTGTTACACCTAAGTCCCGGTAACTTCTAAAATGCTAACATTACAACATAATTGGCTCGACCAAAGTAGAATTTCCACTTAAGAACATGGCAATAGAAATATCTGGACGTCAAAATCATGTCAAGCCCATTGAAAACAACAGTGTTGTACAAGAAGTATAATGAAAATTACACACATGTATTTTGTATAATATGATCTTCTCTCGAAGGAAAATCCAAATCGGTAGCCATCCAATTTTTAGTATATGCCAAATGTTAGCTGCAATTTTTTAGTGGAAAAGCTTAAACTATTTGACCTGTGCAAAAAAAAAAACAATTGAACGGCAAATGTTACAATTCATTTAATTTTTTTAAACTAACGAAGCACTGCTATTTCGTTTTGAATTAAAATTAGTAGGCACGCTTGTTAGTCTATCATGAACATCCAAAAACATACTTTTATTTTAAATTTACTGTTCATTCAGAAGCATCTATTTTGTACTAACTTTGTATAACCTTGTACTAAAGTTAGCACAAAGGTTTTTTTTTTAAAACAAGGCAAAAGACTTGCCATTTTCATTAATTAAGGAGAAGGTTTAGACAAGAGCTGCAGAGCGGCAAGAAAGAAAGATTACTCTCGCGACATAAGCGCACTCAGGTGTTTGGCTCCCGCCAACGCCCAAAGATGGGCCTCCTCTTTGATCTTGGCAACAATAATGGTGGTCGGTGAAGCCGTGTTGCGAAAGACTCTTGCGTTTCGCTCCTTCCACATTTCCCACATGACAAGCATCAGAACAGAGGCAGTGGCTTTCTTGATGTGCCCTCTAGAGTTTATCGTCTTAAGCCACCAATCTTGAACCGTGTCTTCATGGCGCCAATTCAGTGGCGAGTGGTCCTGCATGCCAAGCCAGGCGACCACCGCATGCCAGACATGGGTAGTGAACCTGCACTGGAAGAGGAGATGGAAGGCGGACTCTTGGACTTGTTTGCATAGGGGACAAAGTCCACAGTTTGGCCATCCTCGCCGTTGTAATCGATCCGCCGTCCACACACGGTTTTGGATGATAAGCCAAGTGAAGACCTTGCATTTTGGGGGAGCCCAACTCCTCAGATTGTGGGAGCAGCTGGGCGGAGAACTAGGCCCTCGAATTGTGCCATGTACGCTGTAGCCGCCGAATATTCACCAATGGAAGTGAATTTCCAGGAAATGGTGTCCTTCGTTTCCGGATTGAGAGCAACTTCAGTAACCAACTCCCATAAGACCGCAAACTCCTCGATATGTGCCAAAGTGAGCCCCTGTGAAAAGTCAATTTGCCGGACCCAGAAATTGTTGTCAAGAGCCTTACTAACCAAGCATGCCTTCTTTTTGGATATTTCGAAGATTTTAGGAGTGATATCTTTAGGTCGGAGGCCATTGAGCCAAGATGACTCCCAGAATTTTGCTTTTTTGCCATCACCAACGGTCACAATCGTGGATGCTGAAAAAAGATCTCTGTCAGTATCAGTACAAGGCGTTTCCATCCCCATCCAAGTTTTTGGGAGGGTCGGCCCATTCGAACCAAAGCCAACGAAGACGAAGGGCGGTTGCAAATTTCTCGAGATTGAGCACACCCAAGCCACTGAAGATCTTGGGCTTGCAAACATGCTCCCAATTAACCTTACACTTTCCACCAGACACCTTGTCACAGCTAGCCCAAAGATAAGCACGTCGCAGACTGTCAATCTTTTTCCACACCTCAGCTGGGAGCTCCATCGGCGTGAGATGGTAGATCGCAATGGCTGTGAGGACAACTTTGACCAAAACAATGCGTCTAGGGGTCGCAACATGCATAGCCGACCAAGGCGGCAGCTTGCCCGCAATCTTGTCCTCAAGATACTGAAAGTGTATGCGCTTGAGTCTAGTGACCAACAGGGGAAGGCCAAGGTACCGCAAGGGGAAAGATGTTCGGACCGCCTGGAAAGCCTGAAGGATGTCATCAAGGTCCAAGTTGGCACAACGGATGGGCACAACTAAGCTCTTGTTGCAATTGGTGACTAATCCAGTGACTTCACCAAAGGCAGAAAGCGTTGAAGCGAGGAATTGTATATCTTCCTTAAAAGAAGCCACAAAGATGGCCGCATCATCAGCGTATAAGGAGGCCCGGATGGGGTTGCCACGGAGTGGATGGAGGTTGCCTTGCGCGGTAGCCTTGGCTAGGATATGGTGCAGGGGATCAATGGCAAGGACAAAGAGCAGAGGGGAGAGAGGATCCCCCTGCCGAAGCCCACATCCGTGCGTGATTGGGTCGCCAGCAACACCATTGAGAAGAACTCCGAGGAGGCCGTGGAAAGGAGAGAAGATATCCAATCACATAACCGGCTTGGGAAGTGATGGTGGCGCAGCAAGTCCATAAGGCAGTGGCGAATCTAGCATGAAAATGAAGGGTAGGCTCAAACATCAAGTTCTAAGCCTAATTAGCAATTGCATTGTGATTCTTGCATGTAAAGCACATAAATATAATTGTTAAGTGGTATGGTTAGCTGAAATAATGTTTGTGGAGGGTAGGCTTAAGCCTGATGAAGCCCACCTAGTAGACTCGCCATTGCCATAAGGTAACCCCACCTAACCGAGTCGAAGGCTTTCTTGATGTCTAGCTTGAGAAGCAAAGTAGGGGATTTGGTACGGTGGAGTCTGCGGGCCAAGTTGCGGACATACATGAAGTTGTCGTGGATACTTCTTTTCTTAATGAAGGCACTTTGTGTGTTGGAGACGAGCGCGGGCATGTGAGGGGCTAGCCGAGTAGCCATCATCTTAGCTATGATCTTTGCAACTGCGTGAATGAGACTGATAGGCCGAAAATCAGAGATGTCTTCAGCCCCATCTTTTTTTGGGATGAGGGCAATGTTGGCTGATTTGAGCCAATGGAGGTTGTTCACATGCAGATTGGAGAAATTATTGATCACAAGCATAATCTCGGTCTTAATGATGTCCCAACATTATTTGAAGAAAACTCCAGTGAATCCGTCCGGGCCCGGAGCTTTGTCTCCTGGGAGCTCTTGGATCGCCAAACGGACCTCCTCTTCGGTGAATGTGTTGGAAATATGCCCTAGAGGCAATAATAAAATGGTTATTATTATATTTCTTTGTTCATGATAATTGTCTATTGTTCATGCTATAATTGTGTTATCTGTAAATCGTAATACATGTGTGAATACATAGACCACAACACGCCCCTAGTGAGCCTCTAGTTGACTAGCTCGTTGATCAAAAGATAGTCATGGTTTCCTGACTATGGACATTGGATGTCATTGATAACGGGATCACATCATTAGGAGAATGATGTGATGGACAAGACCCAGTCCTAAGCTTAGCTCAAAGATCGTGTAGTTCGTTTGCTGTAGCTTTTCTGAATGTCAAGTATCATTTTCTTAGACCATGAGATTGTGCAACTCCCGGATACCGTAGGAGTGCCTTGGATGTGCCAAACGTCACAACGTAACTGGGTGACTATAAAGGTACATTACAGGTATCTCCGAAAGTGTCTGTTGGGTTGGCACGAATCGAGACTGGGATTTGTCACTCCGTATGACGGAGAGGTATCTCTGGGCCCACTCTGTAATGCATCATCATAATGAGCTCAATGTGATCAAGTGGTTGATCACGGGATCATGCATTACGGTACGAGTAAAGTGACTTGCCGGTAATGAGACTGAACAAGGTATTGGGATACCGACGATCGAGTCTCGGGCAAGTAACGTACCGATTGACAAAGGGAATTGTATACGGATTGATTGAATCCTCGACATCGTGGTTCATCCGATGAGATCATCGTGGAGCATGTGGGAGCCAACATGGGTATCCAGATCCCGCTGTTGGTTATTGACCGGAGAGGCTTCTCGGTCATGTCTGCATGTCTCCCGGACCCGTAGGGTCTACACACTTAAGGTTCGGTTACGCTAGGGTTGTAGAGATATTAGCACACAGTAACCCAAAATTTGTTCGGAGTCCCAGATGAGATCCCGGACATCACGATGAGTTCCAGAATGGTCCGGAGGTAAAGATTCATATATAGGAAGTCCAGTTTCGGCCATCGGGAAGGTTTTGGGGGTCACCGGTATTGTACCGGGACCACCGGAAGGGTCCCGGGGGTCCACCGGGTGGGGCCACCTATCCCGGAGGGCCCCATGGGCTGAAGTGGGAGGGGAACCAGCCCCTAGTGGGCTGGTGCGCCCCCCTTGGGCCTCCCCCTGCGCCTAGGGTTGGAAACCCTAGGGGTGGGGGGCGCCACCCTTACCTTGGGGGGCAAGGCACCCCCTTAGCCGCTGCCCCCCCTAGGAGATTGGATCTCCTAGGGCCGGCGCCCCCCCCTAGGCACCCTATATATAGTGGGGGGAGGTAGGGCTGCGCACCCAAGCCCCTGGCCTCTCCCTCTCCCTCCCGTGACACTCCTCCGTCTCCCAGCGCTTGGCGAAGCCCTGCCGAGATCACCGTTGCTTCCACCACCACGCCGTCGTGCTGCTGGATCTTCATCAACCTCTCCTTCCCCTTGGTGGATCAAGTTGGAGGAGACGTCTTCCCAACCGTACGCGTGTTGAACGCGGAGGTGTTGTCCGTTCGGCACTTGGTCATCGGTGATTTCAATCACGTCGAGTACGACTCCATCAACCCCGTTCTCTTGAACGCTTCCGCTCGTGATCTACAAGGGTATGTAGATCCACTCCTCTCTCCCTCGTTGCTAGATGACTCCATAGATTGATCTTGGTGATGCGTAGAAAATTTTAAAATTCTGCTACATTCCCCAACAGTGGCATCATGAGCTAGGTCTATGCGTAGTTACTATGCACGAGTAGAACACAAAGTAGTTGTGGGTGTCGATATTGTCAATTTGCTTGCCCTTACTAGTCTTATCTTGATTCGGCGGCATCGTGGGATGAAGCGGCCCGGACCAACCTTACACGTACGCTTACGTGAGACCGGTTCCACCGACTGACATGCACTAGTTGCATAAGATGGCTGGTGGGTGTCTGTCTCTCCCACTATAGTCGGATCGGATTCGATGAACAGGGTCCTTATGAAGGGTAAATAGAAATTGGCAATTCACGTTGTGGTTTTGGCGTAGGTAAGAAACGTTCTTGCTAGAAACCTATAGCAGCCACGTAAAAACTTGCAACAACAATTAGAGGACGTCTAACTTGTTTTTGCGGCAAGTGTTTTGTGATGTGATATGGCCAAAGGTTGTGATTAATGATGAATGATATATGTGATGTATGAGATTGATCATGTTCTTGTAATAGGAATCACGACTTGCATGTCGATGAGTATGACAACCGGCAGGAGCCATAGGAGTTGTCTTAATTTATTTATGACCTGCATGTCAACATAAACGTCATGTAATTACTTTACTTTATTGCTAAACCGTTAGCCATAGTAGTAGAAGTAATAGTTGACGTGACAACTTCAAGAAGACACGATGATGGAGATCATGATGATGGAGATCATGGTGTCATGCCGGTGACAACGATGATCATGGAGCCCCGAAGATGGAGATCAAAGGAGCAAATGATATTGACCATATCATGTCACTATTTGATTGCATGTGATGTTTATCATGTTTTACATCTTATTTGCTTAGAGCAACGGTAGCTTAAATAAGATGATCCCTCTTAAAATTTTCAAGAAAGTGTTCCCCCTAACTGTGCACCGTTGCGAAGGTTCGTTGTTTCGAAACACCACGTGATGATCGGGTGTGATAGATTCTAACGTTCGAATACAACGGGTGTAAGCCAGATTTACACACGCAATACACTTAGGTTGACTTGACGAGCCTAGCATGTACAGACATGGCCTCGAAACACAAAAGACCGAAAGGTCGAGCATGAGTCGTATAGAAGATACGATCAACATGAAGATGTTCACCGATGTTGACTAGTCCGTCTCACGTGATGATCGGACACGGCCTAGTTAACTCGGATCATGTTATACTTAGATGACTGGAGGGATGTCTATCTGAGTGGGAGTTCATTGAATAATTTGATTAAATGAACTTAATTATCATGAACTTAGTCCAAAATCTTTACAATATGTCTTGTAGATCAAATGGCCCGCGTTGTCCTCAACTTCAACGCGTTCCTAGAGAAAACCAAGCTGAAAGACGATGGCAGCAACTATACGGACTGGGTCCGGAACCTGAGGATCATCCTCATAGCTACCAAGAAAGATTATGTCCTAAAAGCACCGCTAGGTGACGCACCCGTCCCACAGAACCAAGACGTTATGAACGCTTGGCAGACACGTGTTGATGATTACTCCCTCGTTCAGTGCGTCATGCTTTACAGCTTAGAACCGGGGTTCCAAAAATGTTTTGAGAGACACGGAGCATATGAGATGTTCGAAGAGCTGAAAATGGTTTTTCAAGCTCATGCCCGGGTCGAGAGATATGAAGTCTTCGACAAGTTCTTCAGCTGTAAGATGGAGGAAAATAGTTCTGTCAGTGAGCACATACTCAAAATGTCTGGGTTGCATAACCGCTTGACTCAGTTGGGAGTTAATCTCCCGGATGACGCGGTCATTGACAGAATCCTTCAGTCGCTTCCACCGAGCTACAAGAGCTTTGTGATGAACTTCAATATGCAGGGGATGGAAAAGACCATTACTGAAGTATTTTCAATGCTGAAATCAGCAAAGGTAGAAGTCAAAAAGGAACATCAAGTGTTGATGGTGAATAAAACCACTAAGTTCAAGAAAGGCAAGGGTAAGAAGAACTTCAAGAAGGACGGCAAGGGAGTTGCCGCGCCCGGTAAGCAAGCTGCCGGGAAGAAGCCAAAGAATGGACCCAAGCCCAAGACTGAGTGCTTTTATTGCAAGGGAAGTGGTCACTGGAAGCGGAACTGCCCCAAATACTTAGCGGACAAGAAGGCCGGCATCACGAAAGGTATATGTGATATACATGTAATTGATGTGTACCTTACTAGTACTCGTAGTAGCTCCTGGGTATTTGATGTTGGAAATATGCCCTAGAGGCAATAATAAAAGCATTATTATTATATTTCCTTGTTCATGATAATTGTCTTTATTCATGCTATAATTGTGTTATCCGGAAATCGTAATACATGTGTGAATAACAGACACCAACATGTCCCTAGTGAGCCTCTAGTTGACTAGCTCGTTGATCAACAGATAGTCATGGTTTCCTGACTATGGACATTGGATGTCATTGATAACGAGATCACATCATTAGGAGAATGATGTGATGGACAAGACCCAATCCTAAACATAGCACAAGATCGTATAGTTCGTTTGCTAGAGTTTTCCAATGTCAAGTATCCTTTTCTTAGACCATGAGATCGTGTAACTCCCGGATACCGTAGGAGTGCTTTGGGTATACCAAACGTCACAACGTAACTGGGTGACTATAAAGGTAGACTACGGGTATCTCCGAAAGTGTCTGTTGGGTGACATGGATCAAGACTGGGATTTGTCACTCCGTATGACGGAGAGGTATCACTGGGCCCACTCGGTAATGCATCATCATAATGAGCTCAAAGTGACCAAGTGTCTGGTCATGGGATCATGCATTACGGTACGAGTAAAGTGACTTGCCGGTGACGAGATTGAACAAGGTATTGGGATACCGACGATCGAATCTCGGGCAAGTAACATATCGATTGACAAAGGGAATTGCATACGGGGTTGATTGAATCCTCGACATCGTGGTTCATCCGATGAGATCATCGTGGAGCATGTGGGAGCCATCATGGGTATTCAGATCCCACTGTTGGTTATTGACCGGAGAGCCATCTCGTTCATGTCTGCTTGTCTCCCGAACCCGTAGGGTCTACACACTTAAGGTTCGGTGACGCTATGGTTGTGAAGATATGTATATGCAGTAACCCGAATATTGTTCGGAGTATCGGATGAGATCCCGGACGTCACGAGGAGTTCCGAAATGGTCCGGAGGTAAAGAATTATATATAGGAAGTGCTGTTTCGGCCATCGGGACAAGTTTCGGGGTTATCGGTATTGTACCGGGACCACCGAAGGGGTCCCGGGGGCCCACCGGGTGGGGCCACCTGTCCCGGGGGGGCACATGGGCTGTAGGGGGTGCGCCTTGGCCTACATGGGCCAAGGGCACCAGCCCCACTAGGCCCATGCGCCTAGGGTTTCCATGGGGGAGGAGTCCAAGTGGTGGAATTCACCTCTAGGTGCCTTGGGGGGGAGGGAATCCTCCCCTTGGCAGCCGCACCTAGGAGATTAGATCTCCTAGGCTGCGAACCACCCCCCTTGGCCCTCCTATATATAGTGGGGGAGAGGAGGGACTTCATACACCAGCCCCTGGCGCCTCCCTCTCTCCCCGTTACGTCTCCTTTTCGTAGTATAGGCGAAGCCCTGCTACTGTGACGCCCTGCATCCACCACCACGCCGTCGTGCTGCTGGATCTTCATCAAACTCTCCTTCTCCCTTGCTGGATCAAGAAGGAGGAGACGTCTCCCGTCCCGTACGTGTGTTGAACGCGGAGGTGCCGTCCGTTCGGCGCTGGTCATCGGTGATTTGGATCACGTCGAGTACGACTACATCATCACCGTTCTTTTGAATGCTTCCGTGCGCGATCTACAAAGGTATGTAGATGCATCCGATAGCTCGTTGCTAGTTGAACTCCTAGATGATCTTGGTGAAACGAGTAGGAAATTTTTTGTTTTCTGCAACGTTCTCCAACAGTGGCATCATGAGCTAGGTCTATGCGTAGTTCTTCTTGCGCGAGTAGAACACAATTTGTTGTGGGCGTAGATTTGTCAACTTTCTTGCCGCTACTAGTCTTTTCTTGCTTCAGCGGTATTGTGGGATGAAGCGGCCCGGACCAACCTTACACGTACGCTTACGTGAGACCGGTTCCACCGACTAACATGCACTAGTTGCATAAGGTGGCTGGCGGGTGTCTGTCTCTCCCACTTTAGTTGGAGCGGATTCGATGAACAGGGTCCTTATGAAGGGTAAATAGAAGTTGACAAATCACGTTGTGGCTTTAACGTAGGTAAGAATACGTTCTTGCTAGAACCCTAAATCAGCCACGTAAAAACTTGCAACAACAATTAGAGGACGTCTAACTTGTTTTTGCAGCAAGTGGTTTGTGATATGATATGGCCAAAGTTGTGATGAATGATGAATGATCTACATGTGATGTATGAGATGTTCATGCTATTGTAATAGGAATCACGACTTGCATGTCGATGAGTATGACAACCGGCAGGAGCCATAGGAGTTGTCTTTATTCTTTTATATGACCTGCGTGTCATCAAGAAACGCCATGTAAATTACTTTACTTTATTGCTAAACGCGTTAGCCATAGTAGTAGAAGTAATAGTTGGCGAGCAACTTCATGGAGACACGATGATGGAGATCATGATGATGGAGATCATGGTGTCAAGCCGGTGACAAGATGATCATGGAGCCCCAAGATGGAGATCAAAGGAGCTATGTGATATTGGCCATATCATGTCACGTTTATTATTTGATTGCATGTGATGTTTCTCATGTTTTGCATCTTGTTTACTTAGAACGACGGTAGTAAATAAGATGATCCCTCATGACAATTTCAAGAAGTGTTCTCCCCTAACTGTGCACCGTTGCTACAGTTCGTCGTTTCTAAGCACGCCGTGATGATCGGGTGTGATGGATCCTTACGTTCACATACAACGGGTGTTGACGAGCCTAGCATGTACAGACATGGCCTCGGAACACATGCAAAACACTTAGGGTTGACTTGACGAGCCTAGCATGTACAGACATGGCCTCGGAACACAGAAGACCGAAAGGTCGAGCATGAGTCGTATAGAAGATACGATCAACATGAAGATGTTCACCGACGTTGGCTAGTCCGTCTCACGTGATGATCGGACACGGCCTAGTTGACTCGGATCATGTAATACTTAGATGACTAGAGGGATGTCTAATCTAAGTGGGAGTTCATTAATAATTTGATTAGATGAACTTAATTATCATGAACTTAGTCTAAGATCTTTGCAATATGTCTTGTAGATCAAATGGCCAACGTAGTCCTCAACTTCAACGCGTTCCTAGAGAAAACCAAGCTGAAAGACGATGGCAGCAACTATACGGACTGGGTCCGGAACCTGAGGATCATCCTCATAGCTGCCAAGAAAGATTATGTCCTACAAGCACCGCTAGGTGATCCACCCGTCCCACAAAACCAAGACGTTATGAACGCTTGGCAGACACATGCTGATGACTACTCCCTCGTTCAGTGCGGCATGCTTTACAGCTTAGAGCCGGGGCTCCAAAAACGTTTTGAGAGACATGGAGCATACGAGATGTTCGAAGAGCTGAAAATGGTTTTTCAAGCTCATGCCCGGATCGAGAGATATGAAGTCTCCGATAAGTTCTTCAGCTGTAAGATGGAGGAAAATAGTTCTGTCAGTGAGCACATACTCACTATGTCTGGGTTGCATAACCGCCTGTCTCAGCTGGGAGTTAATCTCCCGGATGATGCGGTCATTGACAGAATCCTCCAGTCGCTTCCACCAAGCTACAAGAGCTTTGTGATGAACTTCAACATGCAGGGGATGCAAAAGACCATTCCTGAGTTGTTCTCAATGCTGAAATCAGCGGAGGTAGAAGTCAAGAAGGAACATCAAGTGTTGATGGTCGATAAAACCACTAAGTTCAAGAAAGGCAAGGGTAAAAAGAACTTCAAGAAGGACGGCAAGGAGGTTGCCGCGCCCGGCAAGCAAGCTGCCGGGAAGAAGCCAAAGAATGGACCCAAGCCCGAGACTGAGTGCTTTTATTGCAAGGGAAGCGGTCACTGGAAGCGGAACTGCCCTAAATACTTAGCGGACAAGAAGGCCGGCAAAACAAAAGGTATATGTGATATACATGTAATTGATGTGTACCTAACCAGTACTCGTAGTGACTCCTGGGTATTTGATACCGGTGCCGTTGCTCATATTTGTAACTCACAGCAGGAGCTGCGGGATAAACGGAGACTGGCGAAGGACGAGGTGACGATGCGCGTCGGGAATGGTTCCAAGGTCGATGTGATCGCCGTCGGCACGCTACCTCTACATTTACCTACGGGATTAGTTATAAACCTCAATAACTGTTATTTAGTGCCAGCTTTGAGCATGAACATTGTATCGGGATCTCGTTTAATTCGAGATGGCTACTCATTTAAATCTGAGAATAATGGTTGTTCCATTTATATGAGAGATATGTTTTATGGTCATGCTCCTATGGTGAATGGTTTATTCTTTATGAATCTCGAACGTAATACTACACATGTTCATAATGTGAGTACCAAAAGATGTAAAGTTGATAATGATAGTACCACATACTTGTGGCACTGCCGCCTTGATCACATAGGTGTCAAACGCATGAAGAAGCTCCATACAGATGGACTTTTGGAGTCTCTTGATTATGAATCATTTGACACGTGCGAACCATGCCTTATGGGTAAAATGACCAAGACTCCGTTCTCAGGAACAATGGAGCGAGCAACCGACTTATTGGAAATCATACATACTGATGTGTGCGGTCCAATGAGTGTTGAGGCTCGCGGTGGCTATCGTTATGTTCTCACCCTCACTGATGACTTGAGTAGATATGGGTATATCTACTTAATGAAACACAAGTCTGAAACCTTTGAAAAGTTCAAGGAATTTCAGAGTGAGGTTGAAAATCAACGTGACAGGAAAATCAAGTTTCTACGATCAGATCGTGGAGGAGAATACTTGAGTCACGAATTTGGCACACACTTAAGAAAATGTGGAATAGTTTCACAACTCACGCCGCCTGGAACACCTCAGCGTAACGGTGTGTCCGAACGTCGTAATCGCACTCTATTAGATATGGTGCGATCTATGATGTCTCTTACCGATTTACCGCTATCTTTTTGGGGCTATGCTTTAGAGACTGCTGCATTCACTTTAAATAGGGCTCCGTCGAAATCCGTTGAGACGACACCGTATGAATTATGGTTTGGGAAGAAACCTAAGCTGTCGTTTCTAAAAGTTTGGGGATGCGATGCTTATGTCAAGAAACTTCAACCTGAAAAGCTCGAACCCAAGTCAGAAAAATGCGTCTTCATAGGATACCCAAAAGAAACTATTGGGTACACCTTCTACCTCAGATCCGAAGGCAAGATCTTTGTTGCCAAGAATGGGTCCTTTCTAGAGAAAGAGTTTCTCTCGAAAGAAGTAAGTGGGAGGAAAGTAGAGCTTGATGAAGTATTACCTCTTGAACCGGTAAATGGCGCAACTCAAGAAAATGTTCCTGAGGTGCCTGCACCGACTAGAGAGGAAGTTAATGATAATGATCAAGATACTTCTGATCAAGCTCCTACTGAAATTCGAAGGTCCACAAGGACACGTTCCGCGCCAGAGTGGTACGGCAACCCTGTCTTGGAAATCATGTTGTTAGACAACGGTGAACCTTCGAACTATGAAGAAGCGATGGCGGGCCCGGATTCCGACAAATGGCTAGAAGCCATGAAATCCGAGATAGGATCCATGTATGAAAACGAAGTATGGACTTTGACTGACTTGCCCGTTGAACGGCGAGCCATAGAAAATAAATGGATCTTTAAGAAGAAGACAGACGCGGATGGAAATGTGACCATCTATAAAGCTCGACTTGTCGCTAAGGGTTATCGACAAGTTCAAGGGGTTGACTACGATGAGACTTTCTCACCGGTAGCGAAGCTAAAGTCCGTCCGAATCATGTTAGCAATTGCCGCATTCTACGATTATGAGATATGGCAAATGGACGTCAAAACGGCATTCCTTAATGGTTTCCTTAAGGAAGAATTGTATATGATGCAGCCGGAAGGTTTTGTCGATCCTAAGAATGCTGACAAGGTGTGCAAGCTCCAACGCTCGATTTATGGGCTGGTGCAAGCATCTCGGAGTTGGAACATTCGCTTTGATGAGATGATCAAAGCGTTTGGGTTTACGGAGACTTATGGAGAAGCCTGCGTTTACAAGAAAGTGAGTGGGAGCTCTGTAGCATTTCTCATATTGTATGTGGATGACATACTGTTGATGGGAAATGATATAGAATTCTTGGAAAGCATAAAGGCCTACTTGAACAAGTGTTTTTCAATGAAGGACCTTGGAGAAGCTGCTTATATATTAGGCATCAAGATCTATAGAGATAGATCGAGACGCCTCATTGGTCTTTCACAGAGTACGTACCTTGACAAGATATTGAAGAATTTCAAAATGGATCAGTCAAAGAAGGGGTTCTTGCCTGTATTGCAAGGTACGAGATTGAGCACGGCTCAATGCCCGACCACGGCAGAAGATAGAGAAAAGATGAGTGTCGTCCCCTATGCCTCGGCCATAGGGTCTATCATGCATGCTATGCTGTGTACCAGACCTGATGTAAACCTTGCCGTGAGTTTGGTAGGAAGGTACCAAAGTAATCCCGGCATGGAACACCGGACAGCGGTCAAGAATATCCTGAAGTACCTGAAAAGGACTAAGGAAATGTTTCTCGTTTATGGAGGTGACGAAGAGCTCGTCGTAAAGGGTTACGTCGATGCTAGCTTCGACACAGATCTGGATGACTCTAAGTCACAAATCGGATACGTGTATATTTTGAATGGTGGGGCAGTAAGCTAGTGCAGTTGCAAGCAAAGCGTTGTGGCGGGATCTACATGTGAAGCGGAGTACATGGCAGCTTCGGAGGCAGCACAAGAAGCAGTCTGGGTGAAGGAGTTCATTACCGACCTAGGAGTCATACCCAATGCGTCGGGCCCGATGACTCTCTTCTGTGACAACACTGGAGCTATTGCCCTTACCAAGGAGCCCAGGTTTCACAGGAAGACCAGGCATATCAAGCGTCGCTTCAACTCCATTCATGAAAGTGTTCAAAATGGAGACATAGAGATTTGTAAAGTACATACGGACCTGAATGTAGCAGATCCATTGACTAAACCTCTCCCTAGAGCAAAACATGATCAACACCAGAACTGCATGGGTGTTCGATTCATCATAATGTAACTAGAATATTGACTCTAGTGCAAGTGGGAGACTGTTGGAAATATACCCTAGAGGCAATAATAAAATGGTTATTATTATATTTCTTTGTTCATGATAGTTGTCTATTGTTCATGCTATAATTGTGTTATCCGGAAATCGTAATACATGTGTGAATACATAGACCACAACACGTCCCTAGTGAGCTTCTAGTTGACTAGCTCGTTGATCAAAAGATAGTCATGGTTTCCTGACTATGGACATTGGATGTCATTGATCACGGGATCACATCATTAGGAGAATGATGTGATGGACAAGACCCAATCCTAAGCTTAGCTCAAAGATCGTGTAGTTCGTTTGCTGTAGCTTTTCTGAATGTCAAGTATCATTTCCTTAGACCATGAGATTGTGCAACTCCCGGATACCGTAGGAGTGCCTTGGGTGTGCCAAACATCACAACGTAACTAGGTGACTATAAAGGTACATTACAGGTATCTCCGAAAGTGTCTGTTGGGTTGGCACGAATCGAGACTGGGATTTGTCACTCCGTATGACGGAGAGGTATCTCTGGGCCCACTCGGTAATGCATCATCATAATGAGCTCAATGTGATCAAGTGGTTGATCACGGGATCATGCATTACGGTACGAGTAAAGTGACTTGCCGGTAACGAGACTGAACAAGGTATTGGGATACTGACGATCGAGTCTCGGGCAAGTAACGTACCGATTGACAAAGGGAATTGTATACGGATTGATTGAATCCTCGACATCGTTGGTTATTGACCGGAGAGGCTTCTCGGTCATGTCTGCATGTCTCCCGAACCCGTAGGGTCTACACACTTAAGGTTCGGTTACGCTAGGGTTGTAGAGATATTAGCACACGGTAACCCAAAAGTTGTTCAGTGTCCCGGATGAGATCCCGGACGTCACGATGAGTTCCGGAATGGTCCGGAGGTAAAGATTCATATATAGGAAGTCCAGTTTCGGCCATCGGGAAGGTTTTGGGGGTCACCGGTATTGTACCGGGACCACCGGAAGGGTCCCGGGGGTCCACCGGGTGGGGCCACCTATCCCGGAGGGCCCCATTGGCTGAAGTGGGAGGGGAACCAGCCCCTAGTGGGCTGGTGCGCCCCCCTTGGGCCTCCCCCTGCGCCTAGGGTTGGAAACCCTAGGGATGGGGGGCGCCACCCTTGCCTTGGGGGGCAAGGCACCAGCCGCCGCCCCCCTAGGAGATTGGATCTCCTAGGGCCGGCGCCCCCCTAGGCACCCTATATATAGTGGGGGGAGGGAGGGCTGCGCACCCAAGCCCCTGGCCTCTCCCTCTCCCTCCCGTGACACTCCTCCGTCTCCCAGCGCTTGGCGAAGCCCTGCCGAGATCACTGTTGCTTCCACCACCACGCCGTCGTGCTGCTGGATCTTCATCAACCTCTCCTTCCCCCTTACTGGATCAAGTTGGAGGAGACGTCTTCCCAACCGTACGTGTGTTGAACGCGGAGGTGCTGTCCGTTCGCACTTGGTCATCGGTGATTTGAATCACGTCGAGTACGACTCCATCAACCCCGTTCTCTTGAACGCTTCTGCTCGTGATCTACAAGGGTATGTAGATCCACTCCTCTCTCCCTCGTTGCTAGATGACTCCATAGATTGATTTTGGTGATGCGTAGAAAATTTTAAAATTCTGCTACGTTCCCCAACAGTGGCATCATGAGCTAGGTCTATGCGTAGTTACTATGCACGAGTAGAACACAAAGTAGTTGTGGGCGTCGATATTGTCAATTTGCTTGCCGTTACTAGTCTTATCTTGATTCGGCGGTATCGTGGGATGAAGCAGCCCGGACCAACCTTACATGTACGCTTACGTGAGACCGGTTCCACCGACTGACATGCACTGGTTGCATAAGATGGCTGGCGGGTGTCTGTCTCTCCCACTTTAGTCGGATCGGATTCGATGAACAGGATCCTTATGAAGGGTAAATAGAAATTGGCAATTCACGTTGTGGTTTTGGCGTAGGTAAGAAACGTTCTTGCTAGAAACCTATAGCAGCCACATAAAAACTTGCAACAACAATTAGAGTAACCCAGCCATTATTGTGCTTAAGACGGTGGATGAAGTTCTTTCTCCGTCAATGATTGATTCGAAGGTGAAAAACGAGTGTTTGCATCCCCTTCTTTGAGTAACTTAATTCTCGAGCTTTGCCTTTTCCTTGCCCGCTCGAGAACCGCCAAGGCCACAACCTTTCTCTTAAGATCCTTTCTCAGGTTTCGTTCACCCGTTGATAGTGTCCTTTATTCTTGCGTGATGTCGAGACGGAGGATGATCTCAAGGGCCATGTGGAGCTGGATTTTGTGGTTCGAGAAAATGGACCTGCTCCACTTGCGAAGACACTGACTTGTTCTCTTGAGCTTGTGAAAAAGCACCTGATAGGGCTCAGAGTGGGTGGTTTCCTCATTCCAGGCATCCTGGATGATCTTCTTGAAGTTAGGCATTTTAGTCCAGAAGTTTTCAAAACGGAAAGATTTTGGCCGTTTTGGCCCCTTGTCGCTAGCTAACAGTAGCGGGCAATGGTCCGAGAGCGAGGACAACATGGCATGGAGGATGTGTGTGCCGAAATCTAGGTCCCATTCCTCATTGCAAAAAAAAGTCTAATTTGCTCAAAGTCGGGTTAGTCTGTTCGTTGCTCCAAGTGAACTTTCGATTTTGTAGATGGATTTTTTTCAGCTCACAGGAGTTAAGGGCATTTCGAAAACGCACTAAGCGAGTGCGGTCCAGATTTGCAAGGTTTTGTCCCGAGCACGATAAACTTGGTTGAAGTCTCCCGTCACTAGCCATCTAGTGCCCTGTGCAGGCTTGAGGCTCACAAGCTCTTGGAAGAAAGAGTCTTTCAGATTACTTCTTGTAGGCCCATGGACTGAAGTGAGTTTGAAGGAGATGGAAGTATTGACAATAGAAATGTTCGCAGAAATGCAAAATGTACCAACTTGGATGCCGTCCATCTTCATGTAGTCTTCATTCCAGAGAATAAGAATTCCTCCCTTAATGCAGTTGAGACATCTATTTTGAAACAGAGGGAGTACTTCCGAGAGCCAAACGGCCCTCCACATTCTGCATTCCCTACCTATCCAAACACCAACCCTAAAAAAACTACCCATACACCAAACTTCTAATCCAAGAAACCCAAAGTGTCTGATTATCTCACATTGTAGAGACACCGAATGAATTTGAACCACGTGATAAATAAAATTATATCATGTAGGCCCCGCTTAGGAAGCTGTACTTCAAATTTTTTGTGCCTTTTGTTTTGTATATATTGTGGACACGACGCGAATTGAGGACGAATGAGTTCGTAATGGAACATGGCGGTGCAGCTGCTCGCCCGGCTCCCGCCGTCAACCCCCGTGCTGGCGCCGGCGCCGCACATCATTCAGCAGCGCCCCAACGGCCACGTACGAAGAACCTCCCACCTCCATGGCCCGCCGCGCTCTCTCCCCGACCTCCCCTGCCTTCCGTCGCAGCCCCTCGTCGGCCATCGCCGCGCGGACCCTCTCCGCCACCTTCTCCCTGCCCACCACCACCCCGCCCAGCTCCTCGCCTCCCCACACGTACCCTCTCTCCGCGCCGGCGCCGACGCCCGTGCCGGCGATGCCCACCACCAGCGCCTCGTTGTAGAACTGCTCCGCGAAAACCGGCCATGTCACCACCGGGACACCAGCCGCCGCCGCCTCGGTCACCGCGCCCCATCCGCAGTGCGTCACGAACGCGCCAACAGCCGCGTGCCTCAGCACCGCCACCTGCGGTGCCCACCCCCTGACCACCAGCCCGCGGCCCCCCGCCGCGGCGTCCACGTCGGGGAGCGGCGGAGCGTTCTTGTCCCCGACGACCCACACGAAGTTCGCGCCGGAGTCCGCGAGGCCCATGCCGAGCTCCGTCACCTGCTCGGGCGGGAACCGGGTGAGGCTGCCGAAGCAGACGTACACCACCGACCGCGCGGGCTTCGTGTCGAGCCATCCCAGCACGCGTGCGGCCTCCGCGGCGGCACCCGGCTCCCCGCCGCGGCCGCGCTCCAAGACGTCGTCGCCGTCGCCGTTGACGAGGCAGACCGGCCCGACGGCGAACACCGGCTTCCCGGTGTCCTTCTCGTAGTGCTCCATGTACCTCTGCTCGAGGTCGGCGAACGAGTTGACGACCCAGCCGGCCGTGGCGCGCTCGATGTCGAACATGCGGTTCAGGAACTCCCGCGAGTCCGCGCCGGGGAGCGTCGCCTCGGCGAGCCTCGACCTGGTGAGCCGCACCGCGTCCGGGAGCCCCGGCACGAGGAACGGCTCCGTGGGCGACGCGACGCTCTCCTGCGGGGTGTGGAGGAGCAGGGACCGCTGCACCGAGAGCGCGAAGCAGCCGGTGCCGGTGAACGCGTACCGCGGGATGCCGAGCTCGGCGGCGGCGGTGGCGGCCCACGGGAGGACGCCGTCGAAGACGACGGCGTCGGCGGGGTGGCGGCGCAGGAGGTCGGCGAAGAGCGGCGCGAGGAGGTCAACGGCGACGGCGAACGGGCCCGCGTCCTCGCGGGTGGGGAGGTCGTCGGCGCTCTCGTGCCCGCCCGTGAGCCCCGCGGCCTCGGCGGGCAGGGGCAGCGCGTGGACGCGGATGCGGAGGCCCGCGGCGGCCGCGCGGGCCACGGGGCCGCCGAGCCTGGCGGCGTTGGCGTGGGTGAGGACGAGGGTGGCGTCGGCGCCGCGCGACGCGAAGAGGCGGGCCAGGTCGGACATCGGCAGCGCGTGGCCCGGCGTCGGGAACGGGATGAAGTACATGCGCGGCGGCGCGTCGCCCGCCGGTGTGGCCGCCGACTGCCGCATCCCGCGAGCTCGATCGGCGCCGGGGAGTGGTGATGACGGAGAACGGTGGGCGTGCGATCGAACACTTGAACAGGATGGATGCTGCCGTCACACGGACAAGCTAGTGCTTTGGAGCGAGTGTATACATAGGCGCCACGAATGAAACAAAAAGATGATGCCGGCACGAGAGCGCGGGAAATTCGATTCCACGCGAGCTGCGCTGCGCTGAGCTTACTGCTCCGGTACAAAGATTACACGTTTGCTGTGTGTTGCAGCAACGGCGTTCGGTTGCAACCTGAGAGATTCAGATAGGTCTCCATTGGTTACATCACCGGTTAAAAATCGTTAGTTAAGGCCGTTAACCAAGCAAGACATGCGTATAGTCGTTTGATTTGATTTCTTCTTGGTTCCATCTCGAAGGCACGTTTACTAGTCTCTCCGGTATTTTGGGTCATATTTTGATCATGACTTTAACTAATAAAATAGAGGTAATATCATCGGTAGTCATAAAACTTGCGTTTGATGTTCAGTTTAGTTCTAAAACTTTAAAAATACGAATTTATGGTCATCCAACTTGTATTCTCGTGCAAATACGGTGCTTCCTCTCGTACCCAGCCATATGGCATGCCAACATGGCGTGCTAGGCTGGCAGTTGTCAATGGCTGGGAGTGCACAAGACGTTGGGTGACCCTTACACAAATTTTTTATAAGAAACACCCTCGCAATTTATTTAATTGCACACAAAAGACCTCAAATGCAATGCAAAAAGGGCTTTTAGGCAGGTGCGGTTTGAACCCACGACCTGCCAATTAAAAACTAAGCGTACATCCATCCCAACAGTCCGAGTTGACGTTGAAATACGCAACTAAAATTTGTTGATTTAGTTACACTGAAGTTTGTCCAGGCCTATTCAGATACATAAGCCCACATGTCTACCAGGGTAATTTAGGGGTAGGACACTGGTATACTAACAACGGGTTAAGCTGATCTACGAGATTGTCTTTCGGGCTTCAATCCTCCTCGTGTTCGTCCATCTGGACATAGTTGACGGAGCTCCGGCGTAGATTCCTACCATCTCCTTGGAGGCAGTGAGGTTATGGGTTTTCGACATGCGGCAAGATTTAGTGTCAGGTGCTTCAAATCCATGTAAGGTTAAACAGCGACGACTGCGGCTCCAGGGTGTCAGTCCTTAGGGACACGTGGACGAAGACTTCCCGACTGTCATCGACAAGTTCAAGCCGGCTCCGGTAGAGAGCGGCGACATCGGCGCGTCGACGGCTCGTTCTGGCAGCAGCAGTGGTCGTTCGGTGCTTTCTAAATCTCGATGCAATGTTTATTATTTTTTAGATGCTTTGTACCTCCGGTGAATTTTTATAATAAATCAGATCCTTTTAGTAAAATAAAAAAACCTCAGTCAGCATTTTTTTTGTTTTTTTAACAAAGAGAATGCTTGTTTTAGCAGTGGAACGTGGCCAAATTAACCGCGCTTCACCGGTCGGTCGCTCGGTGCGCACCAACCCAACCCAACCCAACCCAGGCACGGCCAACCCGGCCCAACCCACCGACGCGGCGGCGAGCTCTCCGAGTGCGGCCGCGGGACCGTACACACCGCGGGAGGGACCGTGAGCTACCTAGTGCTGGCCTGCCCACTCTCTCACTAGTCACTCCCCACACCGGCGCGGCGCCACCTCCCCCTTCCTCCTCATATGGTCTCCCGCCGCGCGCCCCGCACCCACCGCTAGCGAGCCGCCCCACTCCAGCCCACCCATGGCCGCGGCGTCGCTCGCCCGCCTCTTGCCGCCCCTCCTCTCCCTCCTCCTCCTCCTCCTCGCCGGCGCCGCGCGGGGCAAGACGGTGAAGAGAGACGGTACGTGCTCGCTCCTCCTCCGCCCCCTTCGTTCGAGCGAATCGATCCCTCTCGGCAGGCCCTTTGATGCGATTACAGCGAGATGGGCGTAGGCGCGTAGCTGTTTGCTGGAGATCTGACCCAGCCTCGCGCGTAGGACGCTGCATTCCCCTGCTGGTTTGTTGGAGGTGCTGAATTGGGCGTCCGCTTGGTAGGTTGCCGAATTGGGGTCCCTGATACTTACGGTTGTAGGTTAGTTTCAGCATCTGTGAGGCTGAGACGCTGCCTGGGCACTTAGCGTGACAGTAGGATCTATCCTTTGTTTGTCTCATTATTACTACAGGTGGTTAAATTCGCCGTGCTTTAGATAATTGGTGCTCATGGCACTTAAGTTTCTGCGCATGACTTCTGAAAGAAAATGAGCTGGTGATGTCATATGTTAACACAAATCGGGGGCTCACCTGGTGCCAAGCGATAATTGGCCAGGACTTCATGATTCAGTTGTAGCCGAACATCATTTTCCCTGGTTGCGTAAGATATTGCTTGGTGCCTGATTGTGCCAGGAGGAGAGATTTGTATGTTAATAGAGGCGTAGACATTATGCAGAATTGGAAACTTATGGTGGCCGTTCAGTAGTTGCTCGGCGACTGTCTTAACTGAAGTTGTGTTTGTACTGCAGTGAAAGCGTTGAACGAGATCAAGGCTTCACTAGGCTGGAGAGTTGTCTACTCATGGGTCGGCGATGACCCTTGTGGGCATGGTGACCTTCCCCCCTGGTCCGGTGTGACATGTACTCAGCAAGGGGATTACAGAGTTGTCACGGAACTGTAAGACATGTCTTCATTTCTTGACTTTACTCTTCTTTTTTTACGTTGGCATACATAAAGTTTTGTAAGGATGTTTTATGATGTAAGCATTTGCATGTGAAAGGATACAAAACTGTCGTTACATATTTAGTTTAGTGAGCTCCTTTTCATACAGAAATTCAATTCATACATGTATGTAGCCCATCCAAATTGTAGGCTTGCAGCCACCTGAGATACGTCAAGCTACAAGAAAGTCACTCCTTCAGTAGCTTTCTTGCTTGAAATCTTCAAGATGCAATCTCAACCTGAAGAACTGCAGACAACCATTTGTTCTTGTACATTCCAACTATAGATCATGACCAGGATTAGAAGAAACTAATAAATCATGCCATGTATCTTGCCTTGTACTTCATACCTACTCTGACAGTAGTAATTTTAAACTGTTCTGGTACCGGTTAAAGGGAAAGTTGTGTGCTTTGCTTGTATGGTAAATTCGCTTTCCTGTGTTTGAGATAATTGAATAAATAAGATTTTTAGCATAACACAATCTTTAACCAATCGATGCATGTTGCCTATGGATGTTAACTTTATTAATTGCACAATCAGGCACTTTGTCTGAAGCTGTTGTGTACTGTCCATGTCAGAGTAACCATATTATACCACTTTACCTTATTTCAGGGAAGTCTATGCTGTGTCCATAGTTGGTCCATTCCCTACAGCGGTAACAAACCTGCTGGATTTAAAAAAACTGTAAGGACTTTTTCCTTGTTACCACTGCTTTTATTCTCCTGTTCTGTGTATGCATCTTGATGCGTGTGATAATGAACTGTTGGCATTTTTTTATCTACTAAGTGTAACAAGAACTTTTTCCTGTTCACCGCTACTCTGTCTTCTGTGTAAGTGTCTTGATGAACATAGCGATAACCTGTTGCCATGATTGAAGTGATGAATTTACTAACTGTCAAGTTTGTAGTGTTTTAGCATAACCATCGCTCCATCAGCACGAGTACATGAACATGGCAAGACATCCATGTAGATGTATATATTATTGTGAAAGTTTATGTTTCTCTTTATGTAATGTGCCATGGTTTCTGAATTTACATAGATCATTAGCCAGAATTTAGGAACTAGCGTATTCTGAAAACATTGCTTAATTTACATCAGCCTTTTATTGCGGCTGAATTACACTTTTCTGCATATCAAGTGTTTATTCCATTTATTCATTGTAGAAGTATCCTTTTCCCCAAAAAACTATATTTGAGACTAAAGTTGGTTATTTTATCAGATACTAAAGGTGGTTATTTTATCAGAGACTAAAGGCTGTACTAAACATATTTGTAATTTTCAGCTTATGTTACCTCATCTTTAACACATCCTTGAACTGGGTATAATTGGATTCCATAACTATAGGGATCTCCACAATAATAAGTTGACGGGGCCAATTCCTCCACAGATTGGACGGCTGAGACACCTCAAGATATTGTAAGTATGGAATGTCTTTGTATATTGAATCATAATTACTTTGTTGGCATTATGGTTCAGATTTCAGAGCTGCCTATTTTGAGTACAGTTGTTCTTCAGCTAAGCAAATTCGTGCATAATTTTAGGAACCTGAGGTGGAATAAGCTTCAAGATGTGCTACCGCCCGAAATTGGTGACCTAAAGAAACTCACACACTTGTAAGTTCATTTTTAGAATGAACTAGATTAGTTACGTCTCAGTTTCTGTGCCTCTGACTATTATTCTTCAGGTATTTGAGCTTCAATAACTTCAAAGGTGAAATTCCCGTGGAGCTTGCAAACCTACCAGAACTACGCTATCTTTATCTCCATGAGAACCGCTTTACTGGGCGGATCCCCCCTGAGCTCGGAACTCTCAAAAATCTTCGTCACCTGTAAACTTCCATCCCAATTCCCTCCTTTCAAGTTCACATGAAAAAATATCTATAGTACCAAATATTAAGTCTTTTCTCTGCAGCATATGATGAATTATAAACCCTCTCTTTTTGCAGTGATGTTGGTGGCAACCACTTGATAGGCACTCTGAGGGATGTCTTCAGCATTGAGAATGGCTTCCCCTCCTTGAGAAACCTGTAAGCAGAAATTTTTAGAAGCTACCTGATTCATTTGTTCTCTCGTGACTGCAAAATGCTGCCTTCCTAAGCCAGTAGGCTGACTGCTATACATTGTGGTCTGCAGATACGTTAACAATAATCAATTGGCTGGAGTGGTGCCAGATCAGATTGCGAATTTGACCAACCTTGAGATCTTGTAAGTTCTCTCAGCAGTTGAAGTCAACACTTTATCAAGACATCATCATAAGCTCCAGTTTTCTTTCCCCCCTGGGAAGACCTCTTGCACAAAATAAAAGTAAAAAAAAACAATCACCTGATTATCCTTGTATGTTCTGCAGGCACTTGTCCAATAATAGGCTGATTGGATCGATATCGCCAAAGCTAGTTCAAATTCCAAGATTGACATATCTGTGAGCCCTGCTGCTTAAACTTTCTAAAATTTAGTCTAGTGTTTGATCAATCTGAACCTTCCTCTTTCATTTGGTTCTGGCATTCTCAACCACTATGATTTTTGGCAGGTATTTGGACAATAACAACTTCATTGGAAGGATTCCCGAAGGATTATACAAGCATCCATTTCTGAAGGAGCTGTACGTTTGCTTTAGAATCTAAACTTTTTCTCAAACAAATCCCTTTCATACTATCGAAAAGAATTATTCTACATGCGCAATTGCTGAGGTGCGTATGTATTGCTGCAGGTACATTGAGGGGAACCAGTTTAGACCAGGAAGCAGATCAAAAGGAATGCACAAGGTGCTCGAGTTGCCCGAGGCCGACCTCTCGGTTTAACCGGAGCTCATAAAGTGTGGGCCTGTTGTTTATTCCGCACGACAGCAGCCACCTTTCTACATCTCCACACGACGCGGTCGCGAAATGCACGTGTATTTTAGGACATATATGTATGATTAGTAGTAACATCAGCTATGTTTCTCGCTGTGCCGTAAAATGCTAAGTTTACACGTAAGAACTACTCAGAAATCAGTTCAGTTCACTGTGAAATCCATAGCCAATGAATTGTGATCTTGCCGTGGAAGAGTGTGCGGGCTGTGCTGCTTTTTTCATGTACCGAGACGCGCTTGAGAATCAGATGCGTCGCCAGCTGCATGGCACCGACAGCCATGGACGGTGTGGCCAGCCGGTGTTTGTGTGTGTGGCCAACGATATTTGCATTTTGCCTTGCCTCGCTCCCCTGGACATGATCTGGACTTTTGGAAGCGGACTCCGAGGGCATGAATGCACGCTCCAAACCGGGGGGCAAGTGGGAGCGAGAAGATGCCAAGACCAGGCTGGCCGGAAGACCTGCCCCAGATGAAGGGGCACCATACATCAATCCTCATACCATGATGACACAATTTACAGGCTGCATCAGATCAGGAAGATGGCGATGATGCAGGTGAGAAAAGAGACGAGCTGAGGCGAGAGCCAGGACACCAGCGTGCAGGCTCCAGGTGTCAGGGCAGAACAGAAGAGCCACATGAATATGAACATGATCGCCTGCTGCCAACAGTTTGATTGGATGAGCGGCTGCAGCAAGGAATACATACACACATACTGTCAAAAGCACATGCATTTTTTGACACACGGATACCTTTGCTGGCGCTGGTGGTCCGTGTATGGTATACGGCTGTTGGTGTCCCTGTTCCTTGTAGCATGATTCATCAGTCTCAAGGATCACGCTGTCGCCAGGCGGTTACGATCATCTCACCAGAGGGGGAAAAGACGAGCAGATTAGGCCAATCCCTGTCCCGGTTGCTGTTGCCAGGGTGACATTATACGCCTGCCCATCTGCCCAGCAGTGGCTTGCCACATGAGAGGTTCTTGTCCTGCTCTCTGAACTGCTGCGTGCATTTCAAGCCGTGGATGTGTGAGACTGAGACTACGGGCGCTCTTGATCTGTTCGCCATGGATCCGCGAACAGTTCCCTCGAGTTTTTCTGTCTCCCTCGCACATAAGCGTCGCTGTCCACGGCACATGGTCCTTGGTCATCGCTTTGTGCTGTTTTCCTGTTCGAAAACCTGTGCGTGCTGTCTTTTGCTGTGCTGGACCAGAAGAGGTGCCTCATCGTCGGCGAGAGCTGTGGGTAGGTGCCCCACGCAATTACCTCCAGTTAATCATGATCAAATGTGTGAACCTCCTTACAGAGATATTGAATAAGAAAAACCGATCGAGGTCAGGCTCGGATCACAGTGGATACCCTGCAGTTTGTGCTGACTTGGGCTTGTGAATGCGATGTGATACCCGGACATGTGATGTGATGCGTTCCTGTAGGACTGCTTGCTTCGTTAAACCCGCACGTTGCAACTTTACAGCGTCGATCAGGCCAGCGGCTGCTGTCAAGTCTTGACGATGTCAATAAGGTCAATGCGTGCAAAATCTTCTTTTCTAGTGGCCGATAGCGACGAGGAAGGAAGGGGTGCGTGTGATCATGCGTGCGACGATGCGTGCGTCACATGCGATCTGCAGAGGTCATGGAATTCTCCTTTCCCGTGCGTTGGAAACATGTACCCTCTCAGTTGCTAGATATAATCTTTTTTAGAGATTTTAATATGAATGAATTACGGAACAAAATGAATGAATCTATACTTTAAAATATGTTTATATACATTCGTATATAGTCTCTATTGAAATCTCTAAAATTACGTATATTATATTTAGAAATGAAGTCGACTGGACTTCATTAAGTCTCATTCAATGCCATGTTCGTAAGATTTTAAATGAAGATTCGTGAAAAAAAATAGTTTTTTTTTTGCTTTCTACATCTTTTATCACTCAGGTAATCCTTAGTCAAGTCTGAGTCGACAGATCTAGCCACACCCATTTAGAAACGGAGGTTAGTAGGAGTGCACAGCCGGGCAGCGTTGGTGGGTTAGGTCCGCCGACCGACACCGTTGGTGGGTGCACGACGCTCTGCCGATGTTGTCTGCTGCTCATATGCTTCTGTGTTTTCCGCTGCAGCTATCAGCTGCCATCTTATATTAAACTCAAACACACAGAGGTTGATGTACTACGTACTAGCAAAGATACCATGTTTTGGGCTGCCAGCCATCTTCCCTACTTCTTTCCTCCACGAAAAACATGTAAATAAAATACTCCCTCCGTCCGCAAATAAGTGTACAACATCTAGCTTTTGTTTTTAGTCAAAATTTTAAAGTTTTGACCCACTCCATAGAAAATAGTAGTAACATATATGACATCAAATTTGTATATTATGATAGTACATTTCAAAACGGATCTGGTAACACTAATTTAGTGCTATAAATATTTTTGCTTTTTTCTAAAAAATTGGTCAAAATTTTAAAACTTTGACTTAAGAACAAAAGCTACCTTTTTTTTTGAGGTGTAACTAGGGATTTATTCAAAGTTCAAACAGTTTGGAATATAAATAATACCGTCTATTTATTTATTTTCACCTAATTTCACCCTCTGCGCGGCGAATCAATCAGGACGCACGAATGGGGTCACCTGGACTGCTGGAGCACCTCGGCTTTGCCTTTTTGTTTCTTGTTTTATGTTTCATCATCACCAAACCAGTGTTAAGAAAACACAGAGGGCAGGGCGCCACCGAACCGAACCCACGGGGTTCCTAGGTTGTGAGTCATGGTTTCATTCTGCTCGTTTGGATATTGCTCTGGGCACTGGGCAGGACGAATGATTGACATGCTGCTCTATCCACGCCACCCGATTTCTCACCCCTTTTTATCCGTGAGGTTTTGGTAGGGGTCGTGGAGTTGTTCGATCGGCCGGAAAGCCGTATCAACGAGAAATCTCCTCCAAAAGCTTCTTCTCGAGAAAAAATATTACGAGTGCACTGAAACTCTGAAAGCAAGGAGCAAACCTAGCACCACTAGTCAATGCTACTACTACAATGCTACATTGACAACTTGATTAAACTCGCTGCTCCGGCGAGAGCAACACTTAGAGGTCACGGGTCAGTAGAGCAGAGACCACATCAACTTGTCCTTGGAAATGTTTCCCTTTTTTGGGGCTGTCTGTCTAAATTAACGACTAGCAAAAGAACAGAAATAAACGGAGTAATCTGCATGTATGGATTCTTCTTTGCTTTGAGGTTGCTTACCACACACTCCTTTTTTTTAAGAAAAAGAGGATGACTCCCGACCTCTGTATCTAGGCGATGTATGCGACCATTTTATTAATTATTCTCACAAGACCTTACAAAGTCATACAACAGTAAGACTGAAGCCACCGTCTAAGCAACAACTGTTGCTACATCTATCTAGTTGATGAAGGGGCGCTGCGCCCTGGGCCTAATACCAAACATACATCGCAGCCAAACCTAAACATCTAAGACCTGAGGTCCCAACCAGGACGCATGCCTGGTATGGGGCACCTACCAGTCCGGCGCACTCCTCAACCAGAACGCCTGCCGAGTATGGGGCCGCCGCAGCCACCTGCCACGAGTCTATCTTCAGAGCTGTACTGTTGCATCTACTGTGCCAGGTCACTCAGCCATCGACGCCACCACGACGCCGGACAGCGTCGTCCTCCTGCGCGAGTCCATCCTCCCACATCGAACTCCGAATCTGCACTGCGCCATGCTGTCCAGATCCGTCGCCATCAATGTATGGATGAAGCACCGATCCACCAAAGAAGTCGTCCGCTGGTCCCGCGAAGCCGAGTGCACCTCCAAGAATGCCGCCCCTAAAGGGGTTACGACACATGATTGCCGCCAACATCCGATCAGCTGATCTAGGGTTTCCCCCGGAGGTATTGAGTGGAGTTGGGGGCTTCACCTCGATGATGCCTTCATGAAGGAAACGATGATAAGGGCATCGTCATCACCGTCTTCGGCCATCGACCGAAGATTAGGTTTTCACTCAGATCCGTCCCAAGAAATCCACCCAACAACCTGTGCACCGTCTCGACCGCCTTCAAAGCCCCAGATCCAACCGCCTAGATCCGGCGGCCAACCGCAGCAACAGTGCCACCGTGGGACCCTGGCGCACCGGCCACTGCCTGAGTGTGCCACCACTGGAGCCTAGAAGGAGGGCTCCCACCCCGCCTCGCCAAGCCGCGACAACCGCCGAGAAGGATCCCGCGCGCTCGTCGCCGTCTCTGATCCGAACCAATCCATAGCAGATCGCCGTCACAGATCCGCCTTGGACAGGGATTGCACCACGCCATGCCGCCGCGGGAAGCCCAAGCTTCACCGGCCTCCACCCTCCAGGGTCGCCGCCCTGGGATCCAGACAGAACTTTGCCGCTGGCACCGGCCAAGTTCCGCCGCCGCCGACCGGCCAAGCCGCCGGTCACTGCATGACCATGTGAGCACAGCCAGCCGGCCGACCAACTCCGACGAAGAAGAAGAAGGCCACCACCACCAAGCCTAGGGCCGGCGCCCCAGACATCCTCGTGTTGCAGATCAAGTCCAGGAGCAGTGCCCCGCCGACGACGATTGAGATCGGTAGCACAACGAATTAGCCCGACATGAGTCAAGGCCAGATCCGTCGTTGCTGGTGCCGTCCTCCCCCGCCACCGCCGCATCACTTCCATGTTGCCACCGATCTGCGCCACCGCCGCCGATCTGGCCGGATAGGAGCGCCGCCTCCCAACCAGATCGAGATCGAAGGAGAAACCGCCGCCGCCACGCCACAAGGGCTTTGCCCTGTGACGCCCCAGGCGACGGCGGCGGAGGGGAGTGGAGGAGGGGCGAGGCTGTAGGAGGAGGGCGGGGGCTCCCCGGTGCGGGGCGGCGCCGCCGCACGGAGGAGGGACGGGAGGGAAAGAGGGGGAAGGGCTTACCACACACTCCTACACCATGAACAGAAATAAATGGAATAATCTGCACGTATATGGATTTCGTTGGTGTTAGAATTGTTGGGGAACGTAGCATAAATTCAAAATTTTCCTACGTGTCACCAAGATCTATCTATGGAGTCATCTAGCAACGAGGGAGGAGTGGATCTACATACCCTTGTAGATCGCGCGCGGAAGCGTTCAAGAGAACGGGGTTGATGGAGTCGTACTCGTCGTGATCCAAATCGCCAATGATCCTAGCGCCGAACGAACGGCACCTCCGCGTTCAACACACGTACGGAACGGAGACGTCTCCCACGCCTTGATCCAGCAAGGAGGAGGGAGAGGTTGATGGAGATCCTGCAGCACGACGGCGTGGTGGAAGTAGCGGGATTCCAACAGGGCTTGCTAAGCGCTGCGGGAGGAGGGAGATGTGTCACGGGAGGGAGAGGGAGGCGCCAGGCCTTAGGTATGGTTGCTCCTCCTTTTCCCCACTATATATAGGGCCAAGGGAGAGGGGGGAGGCGCAGCCCTTGCCCCTTCCTCCGAGGAAGGGTGCGGCCAAGGGGGGGAGGAGTCCATCCTCCCCAAGGCACCTCGGAGGTGCCTTCCCCCTTTAGGACTCTCCCCTTTTCCTCTTCTCTTGGCGCATGGGCCTCTTGGGGCTGGTGCCCTTGGCCCATATAGGCCAAGGCGCACCCCCTACAGCCCATGTGCCCCCCCGGGGCAGGTGGCCCCACCCGGTGGACCCCCGGGACCCTTCCGGTGGTCCCGGTACAATACCGGTGACCCCGAAACTTGTCCCGATGGCCGAAATAGCACTTCCTATATATAATTCTTTACCTCCGGACCATTCCAGAACTCCTCGTGACGTCCGGGATCTCATCCGGGACTCCGAACAACTTTCGGGTTACCGCATACTAATATCTCTATAACCCTAGCGTCACCGAACCTTAAGTGTGTAGACCCTACGGGTTCGGGAAGCATGCAGACATGACCGAGACGTTCTCCGGTCAATAACCAACAGCGGGATCTGGATACCCATGTTGGCTCCCACATGTTCCACGATGATCTCATCGGATGAACCACGATGTCAAGGACTTAATCAATCCCGTATACAATTCCCTTTGTCTAGCGGTATTGTACTTGCCCGAGATTCGATCGTCGGTATCCCTATACCTTGTTCAATCTCGTTACCGGCAAGTCTCTTTACTCGTTCCGTAACACATCATCCCGTGATCAACTCCTTGATCACATTGTGCACATTATGATGATGTCCTACCGAGTGGGCCCAGAGATACCTCTCCGTTTACACGGAGTGACAAATCCCAGTCTCGATTCGTGCCAACCCAACAGACACTTTCAGAGATACCTGTAGTGCACCTTTATAGTCACCCAGTTACGTTGTGACGTTTGGTACACCCAAAGCATTCCTACGGTATCCGGGAGTTGCACAATCTCATGGTCTAAGGAAATGATACTTGACATTAGAAAAGCGTTAGCATACGAACTACACGATCTTTGTGCTAGGCTTAGGATTGGGTCTTGTCCATCACATCATTCTCCTAATGATGTGATCCCGTTATCAATGACATCCAATGTCCATGGTCAGGAAACCGTAACCATCTATTGATCAACGAGCTAGTCAACTAGAGGCTTACTAGGGACATGGTGTTGTCTATGTATCCACACATGTATCTGAGTTTCCTATCAATATAGTTATAGCATGGATAATAAACGATTATCATGAACAAGGAAATATAATAATAACTAATTTATTATTGCCTCTAGGGCATATTTCCAACAAGAATAAATCCGAGGCACATTGTCGATCTACCGAGGATCAAGTAAGCATACGAGGCACTGCATCGAAATTTGTTAACGAGGTTCACCGATATGACTACATCCTCGGGGCCTGACTACGGACGCTCTCCCCATGATACCGCTACAATACTACACCCCGACCGCCCCGGGCGACGGCACATGCACCGGCTCCCCCTACGCGCCTGTGCTATTATATTGGCATAGGTTACATCGTGTGTCTACCTCAGATAATATTTATTTTTAGTATTATTATACTATTAAAAGGAGGTGATATTTTTGATTTCGTCCCGCTTTGTTTGGTCTCGATTCAAATAATTTTACTTGCGCTATTTGGTTTCGTTACTTGCCACCCGTTTTGGCCCAACGAAAGAAGCACACCTGACGGCACACTGTGGCCCAGGTTCGAAGAGTTGGCAAAAAATAAAATAGCCAATGACAGGGTTTGATCTCATAACCTGCGAACCGGCCATGCACAATTTGTTCAATTAACCCACCTAGAGATATGAGAGGATTTTTTTTCTCCCATTGCAACGTACGGACCTTTTTGCTAGTATATATGAGAGACCTAGGATACAAGTGTCCTATTAGAATACAACTCTAGCCCTGTCAACACACGATCCAAAACCAGGTCCAACTATAACCTACCTTGTATAATAGTATTCGACATAACATAATTCTAACGGTCGGGAATGAGCTATAGTTAGTGCTACTAGTAGTACTATTATAGCTATAGTACTTCTAGTAGGATGAGCTTGAAGAAGCCAAAGTACGCTGTATTTTAGGCCATGAGCACGTGGTTTCATTAGCAGCTCCTGCCGTTCATAATAATCTGATTATTATAGCTAGATCTGCGTGCACAGAAACGGAGCAGCATGCACGTTGTAGTTTTGTTCCGGCTCCTCTTTTTTTTTGGTTTTCTGTCAGGAGTGGAACTCTATTGTACTCCCAATGTGACTGTTTGCGTCTCGGGTAACATGTCCGAGCACTGTTAATTTATAAAGCTTTGCTTTGCCTTCAAAAAAATATAATAGTAGACACGCAAGGCATGTTTATGTGGGCACCAACTGCAACACCGATCTTCAAAGAGAATATTGTCTTGAACTGACCGTATAATAGTTTTGATTTTTTTTATTCAGCTTTTCCCAAGCGAAGATAAACCTTTCCATGTTCGAGAATGAAAAAAAAGGCATACGAAACGCCTCTTTTGATGATCGATGGGATAAAAATCATTTCATCTGCTCCAGCCATCAAGGGTTTTTGCCATGATTGATGTGTCGGTGCAAAGCGATGAACAACCATGACTTTCTCACACGTCCAGTACATACATTACACAGACGAAAGAAAAGGAAAAATCTGGGCACTACTACCTACCACGTGGCCGGCACGCAATCCGGCGTCAGAAGTAGACCCCAGGAAATCAACGAGAGGAAGTCGCATGCATGCACAGTCGCGTATAGATACATACAAGAACAATACAAAAAGGTAGCTATATACGTACTTTCATTGTTCCGAATTACTTGTCGCAAGTATGAATGTATCTAGATGTATTTTAGTTTTAGATACATTCATTTCTGCGACAAGTAATTTGGAAGGAGTATTGATTATCGTGGTGTGATCGCGCGTTGCGTGCATGGAATTTAAGAGAAGACTATATACGTGCGTGCTTGCTACTCTAGTACGTACGTGCCGGCGCGGCACCGCGGGTCCGCCGGCCGGGAGGAACGGTCGCAAGCTCGTCCCCTATTCCTTTCTCTTTCCGGTCGATGAGAGGTCGCCGTCAGCCCCGGTGATCGAGCGTGAGAGCTTTCACGGCTCGCTCATCTCTTTTTCGCGGTCATTTCACGGCTTTTTGATCCCATGATTTGTTAATGTGCGTGTAGGTGTAGTGTAGCAGCGTGCGTGTCGAGGGAGGTGTTGGGTTGGTGGGGCGTCGCGATTGATTGCTAGCGTCATTACGTACGTACAGTACGTGCTTAAGAAGACACATGATCGAGCACCGCGGTTTCGGCCGTGGGGGATGGAATGTCGGTGGTTCTAGGGTCCGGTTCCGCGGTCCCTTCCAACCGTACGTAGAGCCTCTTTGGACCGCAGGAACTTTTTTTTGCAAGATGAACCGTAGGAACTTTAAAACGAAAAATTGAGAAAATATAAGTATGAAATGTCTAGTATGTGAATTTTTTGCCTGAAAACTTCCGACCAATTCATCTACAATTTGTAAACAAGTTTTTTTTTTGCGATAGAATTTGTAAAAAAGTTTAAAACATGGAAAAATTGTGTGTGATGTGACTTTGGACGGCGCAGCGAGTAAATTCATGTGGATTGGTCCTTCCAAAATTGTATGAAGCTTAGCCAAAGAAAAACGCGACTCGCAGTTCTTTTCTTTGCCCGTGGTAAACTGGAGGCATCACAGACACAGTGCTGTAATAGAATCTCTTGCCATTGTCTCATGAGATCGAGCCATCTTTTTTGTGCGTAAGTATTTCTTTTCCATGTCGAGTGACGCCCCCCCCCCCCACCCCCCATACTAAGGGTTTCATTGCTAAGCCCATTGGTTTATTTGCTCTGAGTGGTATATAGTGGTTTTGGACTGCTTTTGCATATTGTGAGAATTCCTCAAAAGTGTGATTTAAGAAAATGTTAAGCTATGGAGTATTGTGTTACCTAAATATTAGTTATTGCAAAAAATGTTTATACCTAACTATGGTCAAACTGTACTCCGACATGTTACATTGAAAGTGGCATGTTCTAACTAGTTCCCGAGATTGTAGTTTTTTGTGCTAGAGATATTCATGGTTGAATACCAGTTGCACACGTTAAATCAACTAGCTATAAAATGCAGTTTACTTAGGGCCTATTCGGCAACCCCCTGCTCCGTGAAATTCCAGGATCCGGGGAGCGCCTGTTCCCTCGCTCCGCAATTTTTAACTTCAACTCCGCCAGCTTCGGGAGCGGAGTGTGGAGTGGTGGGATGCCGAACATGCCTTTAATGAGTAGTAGATTTGAGCTAAGCTCATGACTTCTGGGCATTTTGCTAGCAACTTTTCAAAGCCTTTCTAGGTTTCTTTGAACGACACAAGCGGTTAATGGTGATTGGTAGGATTTGGCATATCAAAGATTTTATGTTGATCATGAAGCAGTCGAAGAGTAATCCCGAGCACAACAACACAAGTCCAAAATTTATGAACCATGGAAAAGAAATAACAACGAATTTGCCTTTGATGGTAAGGGTATTCTCAGTGTTCCGCCTTACAACAGTCTCAATGCTCCACCATGTATTATATCTTAAGTATGCCATTTAAGAAAACAATCTTATGTGTCATTCTATTTACCGAGGAAAATAGACAATTACCATATTTAATCTAGATATATTTCTTAGTACCAAAACTAAGGCAACTCATTTCTTTTACCTCATAAAACACATTAAGATGAGAGCTTTTTTAGATAGAACAACAATATGTAATGCATTGAAGGGGTTATATTTACTGCAATGGTCTAAAATATAATGCATTAGGGGTGCCCTTAAATTATATCTTAGTCATGACACCCAAGGGGAAAATCTAAAGTGACACATTATTTAATGAGGAAAGGATAGAAATATCACATGTTAATATAGATCTAACTCTTAGAACCAAGACCAAGACAACTCATATATTTTTCTCACAGAAAACTCATTAAATGAGAACTATTTAGATAGAACAACACGATACAATCCATTAGAGGAGCTATATCCAAATATATATTTAATGCTTGGTTAATGATAATTGATAAGATTTGACATAATAAAGTTTAACATTGATTAGGAGGTAGTTGAAGAGTGTCCCTAAGTGCAACAATACTAATTTTATGCAAAGGAAAATGAAACAACAACAAGCTTGCCTTTGATGGTGCAGGTGGTCTTGCCTTACTGTGGTCTCAATGCTCCACCATATACTACTACCCCATGTCCTGATTTACTAGCCCCCTCGTATTTTGGGTAATATTCTGACCATTATTTTAGCTAATAAAAAATAAATTATGCATAGAAAAAAATAATAACATCGAAAACTACATTCAAATTCGAAGCCAACAGATAATTTTTAGTGACATGCATTAACATTTTGCTAGTCAAGTATGTGATTATATGTAATGATTTTTAGTAACAGAGTGCAACATTTTGAGAAAGGTTCAACATTCTGTAATTGAGTGAATTGATTGGGCATCGGAGGAGCTCTGAAAAAAAAGGTTTTGAGAAAGGTTCAATTTTTTGAAACAATGATTTTTCTTTTTCGGTCCCGAGCTCCCCCGATGTCAATTCACCATGAAATTTTGCACACCCTTAGAAAATGTGTTCATTCTTGATGTGTATTTTTTGTAGACCAAGACAACGCCCGTCCATTGCAACGGGATATAAATATTATGTCATGCTAGCTTGTGATTTACCTGTTCATGTTAGTGTGATTGTGTAAATAAATGTTTGTCAAATCCTTCCCATGATTTACCTTATATTTTGATGAAAAGTTTTATAAGTAAATTAAAATAAAATTAGTTCAGAAGGTAAGTAGTAAATTAAGGTGAGTGATTATCATACAGAAATGTTGGATGAAAGGGTGGCAGAAAGAAAATGAAACATTACATTCGTTTTAAGTAGTATAAATATAAACATAAATATAAATAAGTATAATAAATATAAAAATAGAGATATTTAGATATTGTTTCACTTTTATTGGCCACTCAAGAGCATTTGTGCTTGTGATATGGATTACCGTATTGATTGCCGCAAAACTAAAATTCAATCCCTCATTTCCCCCTCGTCTTTTTCTAACGCAGACGCTCATATATACGCGCATACATCATCCCTATAAACACACACATTCCTACTCCTACGAGCACACACACAACCTACCGAGAGACCGAGCCAGTATATCATCTTGAGATTGACGAAATTATTATAGCCGTCTCGTTATCGACGGAAACATCTCCTCCCATTAAACATGCATCGGCGAAAATTTAAAAATAAATACGAACATCAAGATTTATACCCTAATAAACTGCGAACACCACAATTCTCAAGTAACTATTCAACCACAGATTAGTTCGCCCTCATGGATCGCAGCAGGAAGAGGTAGGCGAGGAGAAGCAACCCGCCATTACGCCCAGCCTCGCCTAGCCCGGAAATCCTAGAATCCCTCCCGTGGCAGTTTTAGCTGATAGGCCCCCGGGTCAGCTCGTATTTGCACGGGCCGCGCGACCTGCAGCATTATTCCCCGTTTTTTTCTTTTCCTTTCGCCCCCCTCCCTGCTATTAGTACCGCCCGTGCGATTAGCATGTCTCTGCCCAATGCCACCGCCTCGCCGCCGTCGCCGGAACCCTAGGCCGCCGGAGTCGTCGGAGCTCCCCTCGTCGGCGCCGTCGGCGGGGGAGGTGGAGGATGCAGCTGCGGATCTCGCCGAGCATGCGCAGCATCACCATCTCCAGCAGCAATGGCGTCGTCGACTCCATGAAGGTGCGCGTCGCGCCGCAGCCGCCCCCGCCCCCGCCGCCGCTCGCGCCGCCGCCCGCGGCCCGCCGCGCCGCCGGGGCAGGTGGAGGGGCCGGCGGGTGGGGCGCCGCCTGGTACCTCCGCGCCGTCGCCTTCCCGGCCGTCGTCGCGCTCGGCTGCCTCCTGCCCTTCGCCTTCATCCTCCTCGCCGTGCCGGCGCTCGAGGCCGGCGGGACCAAGTGCTCCTCCATCGGTAAGGATAAGATCGATTGTGATGTCCCCCCGCGGCCTAGTGATTCGGTGCTTTTGGGGGCCGGCGAACCTTGGATCTCACTGCCCTGGGCTGTGCGGTCTTGCGGTGTCGGTGGGAATGTGGAGATATGGAGATGGCTCATGCCTTAGATTTCGGGTCGAAAACGTCTGGTTTGTTTGTTCCTCGATGATATAGGCTCACTTGTTCAGCTGGGGATTCAGCTTGCCTGGTTTCCTGATCTACCTCTGGTGTTTTGGAGTGAAACCAAGAGAGTTAGTCATTCGGGTTTATGATCAGGCTTTCGGCTTAGTTTAATTTCAGATCTCGGCCCCATGATTTTCTGTTATTGGACAAAATGTAGTATCGTCACTCCCTAGTTTTGAACCATCGACTGGGTTAAAGATTTGGGCGCTGGAAATCCGCCACACTGTTGGATTTGGAAGGAATAGTTCAATCTTGCTTTTGAAAATCTTGCAAAACTGGATTAGAAAAGGACACCCCGGAAAATGCTATCAGCTTTCCCTACATATCATTATACCACAAGCTGCAACTGTTTGCTGATTAGCTGAACCCTACCCAAATTCTTTGCTTCTCATTGATAACCGAGGACACCCAAGGCAGGGGGCTATTTTATTGCCTTTCATGCACCTGGTTGATCAATTCACCTGCAGAAAGCTTATTTGGCACTCTGCTCTGACCTGATTAGATTCTTATAACTCAGGCTACCTTGTAGTTCTCCTCTCCAACCCTTTCAGCAAACTTACCGAGTTAGAGATTCAGGTGTCAGGTTTTGATGACGGTAACTCTGGTGATTTGAAGTGAAACAAAGAGAGTTAGTGATTTGGGTTTATGAATTATGATTAGGCTTCGGCTTAGTTAATTTTGTTATAACTCGGCTGCATGATTTCCTGCTATTGGCCAAAATAGAGGATCTTCACTCTTTAGTTTTCAGCCATCGATGGGTTAGCTTGGGGAGCTGGATGTAGCGCTGTCAGACACACTGTTGGATTTTGAAGGAATTGGTTTTGAACTCTTTGCAAAATTGCAGTAGAAAGGATACCCTGAAAGATGCTATCAGCTTTCTCTTAATATCAGTCTACCTCTCTGCTGATTAGCTGAACCCTCTCTATCGTCCGTTGAAGTTAAATGTGTTTACTGAAGCATCCCTTGCAGCAGGCTTACTGCGCAATCTGCTCTGACCTGATTAGATTTGTAATTTGGGTTACTAGATAGTTCTCCTCTCCCAGTCTCTCAGCATACCCTGGTCATGTTCTGACTAAGTAATCACTTTATTTGATGTTTTATTTTGAATTTGAAGTCTAATTTCTTTTTGCTGAGACTTTCAGTTCGCCGCCTTGTGTGGAGAGTTTTTTTTTCCTGTAAGAGCTTGAATGTTGGTTTGTTGGATCTATCTCCCTATTCAGCTTCATGGTTAGAAAATGAAAAAGATTCTCGTAGTACCATCCCAAACAGTCCAGAATATACCATCCACTGGGAGGATGAGATAGATGGCCTAGGTCCAGATGCCTGCTTTTAACTTTGTGATTTTTGCAATAGTGCCCATATTTTGATAAGTCAAGTTACCACTTACCACACTGATGCCTTTGGTACATTTTGCCTGGGTGCTAAACCATATTTTGACTCTTGAGCTTCTCTATAGCAGTGACTATTGATTTTGGCCAAATAGGCTCCACATTTTGGCTCTTGAGCTTCTCTGTAGTAGTGGCCAGAGATCTTGGCCAATAGGCTCCAAGAATATGCTAGTTTTTGTGTATGGAAAGGATCTCCTTGTTTGGATTGTGATGTGTAAGCTTTCTAGCTCGGATGTAGGCATATGTTTTTCTCAAGCTGCTGATATGGCACTAGGAAGATTGTGTTTGTCCATGGGTTGTCGGTATTTTGGTGCTGTAGATGTGTATTCTGTTGGATGTCATGTTTTTCTTATGGTTAGCTATCTTGTTCTATGAGCTCTACATGTACAAGTTTGCTGCACATATTTGGTGTAACTGTTGCAATCCTGATTGGCAGATTGCTTGGGGAGGCGAATAGGGCCTAGTTTCCTTGGTAGGCAGGGGGGTGATTCTACGGTAAGACACTCGAACTCGTTGACTTCTTCTGTTGGTAAAACATGATTTGTAGAGGGGAATATGTATTTACTTTTTTACTTGTTGGGAACAGAGACTGGTGCAAGACCTGTATAGGATTTTTGATCAAGTTAACAATGAGGAATCCACTTCTGATAAGAAGTTACCAGAATCATTCAGGGAGTTTCTTTCGGAGATGAAGGATAACCATTACGATGCTAGGACATTTGCTGTCAGGTTGAAGGCTACGGTATGAAACTAACAATGCTACTTTAATCTGTACTGTTGCATTATTTGAAGCTCAAATTTGCACCGGCTTGGATTTTAAAGCATCCGAAGACCATGGCATCTGAAAACCACAATTTTGATGTACTGTGTATAAAATACCACATGTTTTTATTTTAAGAAGTTGCTTTGTTGTTTAACCAGCTCATATTTCTATATTTCTAGAGCTATATTTTATTTAATCTTTGGGTATACCCTTCAATTGTTTGCAGAATTGCATGCTATATGATTAGATATGTAAAACTTGAAATTTTGGCATGTGTGTTGCAAAAATTAGCTCGCACGCAATTTTACAGATCCATGTTCTACATTGCGTAATTGTGTTGGACAACTTAGGGCCTGTTCTGAACCTCTCCAAGCTTCCCAAACTCCACAATATTAGCTTCTGGAGCTAGCTTCGAACTTCACCTGGCGATTCCATCCGTTCGGCAGCGCTAGTAGCTTCTCCCAGCGATTCGGCCCAGATGGGAGGCAACTGGCCTGTTGAGCGCCAATTTGGGCCGGCTCGAGACAGCCCATATGGTCCCATGCTACATCGTTCTCTGGAGGAGGGTTGCCCACGTAGGCTCGCAGAGAATGGAAGCGAGGCGGGGCGTCGGGGGATATTCACGAACCGTTTTCTACAACTTCGCGGTGGCATCGCTTCGTAATTATCATGAACTTCTCACTTCTCCTTTTGGTGAAGCTGGGCTTTAGCAGCTTCATCATTTTACACTGCAGGCTGGCAACGCTTCAAGAAGCGAACTCCGCGGAGCTCAGTCGTTCTGTCCGGCTCCTCGTCTGGAGTTGGAGAAGCGTGGAGCGGGAGGAGTTCAGAACAGGCCCTTAGGAAGGGAAAGTATCACCTAGGAATTGAGGCACCACCTTTTTTAACTATATAAAAAGAGAGGCTGTTATTGTTTCTTTTAACATGACGGATTTGAGATAGGAATGCCTGCTGTACCCAAACCTCTCAAACTTCTGATACTAAAGTATTTTTGAGAAAGCACTGCATTCTCTAAATCCTTCAGAAGACTGGATCCAAACAATCATGTATTGCTACTTGGCGCGTGCCTCAGCAGCTAACTTCTCAAACTAAATTTGTTTTGTGATACGGGTAGTCTTCAATATGGTTTGTACTATGTGTTTCTGTTGCAAAATCTAAGAAACTCAAAATATTGTTAAGTGGAAGAAACAGTCACTCTGGATTGTGCAAAGTTTTTTATATCTTTCTGTGATCTGGGACATAGCCATAGAATTAGTAGGTTGAACTGCATTTTTTCATGTAATAATTCTGCCCTTGTGTGAGAACACGGAGTCTCTATCACCATATGCTGTGATCTACACAACTTACCAAGAAATCGTTTCTAAAAAAATTGCTGGCATGATATGCTCTTTGTTGTTTGTAATCTTTTGAAAAAGTTTATCTAACTCACATTTCACTAGGGGTGTTTTGCAGCTGATTCATGTAATTTACCATGACTTGCAACTAATTACCTTTTACCTTGCCATTTTTGGAGCACGCGTTTCTGCAGTTCTGGTCATTTGCAATTTTATGTTAATAGCTTGATTTGTTATATACTGGTTTGTAGAATTCCGCACTTGTCCTTGCTGGCACAATTTATCTTAGTTCATGGCTATTATTCCTGGTTTGCTATATGCTATAAAGCTTTGCATTTTGTTTCCAAACTATGTTTAATTAGTCATGCGCTTCTTTGCAGATGAAAAACATGGATAAGGAGGTAAAGAGGTCAAGGCTCGCAGAACAGCTGTATAAACATTATGCTTCAACTGCTATTCCCAAAGGCATTCATTGCCTGTCTCTGCGCCTTACTGATGAATACTCCTCAAATGCTCATGCAAGGAAACAGTTGCCACCACCTGAACTGTTACCGTTGCTTTCTGATAATTCCTTCCAGCATTATATTCTTGCTAGTGATAACATCCTTGCTGCTTCAGTCGTTGTCAGCTCAACTGTACGGTCTTCCTCGGTACCTGATAAAGTAGTCTTCCATGTTATCACTGATAAAAAAACATATCCAGGGATGCATTCATGGTTTGCCCTTAATTCTGTATCACCTGCAATAGTTGAAGTGAAAGGTGTTCATCAGTTTGACTGGTTGACCAGAGAGAATGTCCCAGTACTAGAGGCTATAGAAAACCACCGTGGAGTCAGAAATCATTATCATGGAGATCATGGAACAGTTTCCAGTGCAAGTGACAACCCAAGGGTGCTTGCTTCCAAGCTGCAGGCCCGAAGCCCCAAATACATATCCCTGCTTAACCATCTGCGCATCTATTTGCCTGAGGTGCCTTTTGATCAGAAATGTTCTCTTCCTTGGCTTTCTATCTATTACAAGTGGCTGTTCTTTGTGTCAAATGTTTCGGATTGTCGTGCAAGACTGCAAGTGTATAGCTTTCAAGTAGTATGTTTACAACTAGTATATTCCATGATCATGACAAGATTAATGTCATGCCATGGCACATTTCAACAACTTATTATTAGTGTTTACTCCCTCCGTTTCAAAATAGATGACCCAACTTTGTACTAACTTTGTACTAAAGTTAGTAGAAATTTGAGTCATCTATTTTGGAACGGAGGGAGTACCTTAGAGGCACCTTCTTTCTTACTGAGTTCACTTTGTTGCCTGCTAGCATTCTTGCACAATAGAACAATGATGTGAAAATGTATCACTAAATCGATAGTTGGGGCAAACTCAAATAAAATCATATGTAATAAATATGCTCCGATCTGATATATTAGGTTATGCAGCCAATGTGAATTAAGTTTCCTTCTAATCAGGTTCCCTTTTTTGTGGCATCAGGGGTTTGCCAAAATAGCATTAAAATGTGTTCAAGCATGGAAAATTGCTTAATATGACATTTATGGCAACTAACTAAGTAAGTAAGTAAAGATATGGTCTATCCACATATGCCAAGTTGATGAATGCTGAAACCTGCCAAGATAGATATCCAACCACCCATCTCACTGTTAATATCCATGTTTGATTTTCTTTCTATATGCTACTAAGATGAAAAGGTACATTTGTGTTCTTCCTGCACGATTGCCACATTCATTCTGCTTGCTGCTAAAATGTGCCACCCTCTCCTCTTCTAGATGCTGTTATCTTTTTGTCCAATTCTGCTATATTCTTTACTTGTGTCGATACTGTTTTTGCTTGTAAGGTCATGGCTGATGGTATGTTGTGATTCTCACAATTCCTAAAACTAATGCTGTCCTCATTAAACCAGCTCTTTCCAAGCCTCAACAAGGTGGTCTTCCTTGATGATGACATTGTTGTTCAGCGTGATTTATCTCCTCTTTGGGAGATTGATCTTGAAGGAAAGGTGAATGGTGCTGTGGAGACATGCAGAGGTGAAGATAATTGGGTGATGTCTAAGCGCTTCAGGACATATTTCAACTTCTCTCACCCTGTTATAGATCGAAGTCTTGACCCAGATGAATGTGCATGGGCATATGGGATGAATGTCTTTGATCTGGAAGCTTGGAGGAAGACAAACATTAGGGATACATACCATTTCTGGTTGAAGGAGGTAACACATTTTAACCTTGCGAAAATCTCCTAAGTTTAATCAGTCAAGTGAAGGTACAATCTTATATATGAATAAGTTGATGCTTTGAAGAACCACACATCTATACAGCCAACTTGAAAATGTTCAGGCTTCAGTCATGTTTGATGTCACATTTGTGCTGTCTAGTGTTCCAAATTCTGTATGAAGTACTTGATTTTAACATCTGCTGTATAACTGTTAAAGAAATAATGAAGATTTTATTTCCCTATCTGCAATCCTGTGTTGTCTTCACTCCTCCATACATAGAGTGAAACACTTACCTATATCAAATGCCACTTGGGTATAAAGAATAGTTACTCACAACTTTTGTTTCAAGCTTAAACTTTGTGATGCTAATACATGCTATAGTTGTTGGCACTGTTGTTCATCTTCATAATTGTTCCATTTTTTTTGCAGAATCTAAGAGCCGGTCTTACTCTCTGGAAATTCGGTACTTTACCACCTGCGCTTATAGCATTCAGGGGTCATGTCCATGGTATCGACCCATCTTGGCACATGCTTGGCTTAGGATACCAAGAAAGCACGGACATAGAAAGTGTTAAGAAGGCTGCAGTGGTCCACTACAATGGTCAGTGCAAACCATGGCTAGACATTGCTTTTAAAAACTTGCAACCTTTTTGGACGAAGCACGTAAATTACTCCAACGACTTCATTAGAAACTGCCATATTTTGGAGCCCCTATACGACAGATAAGGACTTGGAGAAATGGTGTAGACACACTGAACTGAGGGGGCATAGCCCCGCCATTCATTTGCTTACTGGAGAGGTGGATTGCTGTTGCTGAAGGAGGAAAGCAATCATCAGTGAACACATACATATATCTCTGACACGCCCCTGCATCAACCGTGTTGCAGATACCTCGATACTTTGATCTGTATCATATGGGTACACGATTCTTTTCATCTGTATCATATTGGTTGGTCATTCTTTTGGATAGGAGTATAACTATCAAGGGTAGCTTGGTGAGGTCTCTTCCTCTGGGATTGGGCTGATCCATTATCGGAGAATAATGCAGCGGACGGTTTAGCGAATGGAACATCACGGTGAAGAAAGGAGGCAGCTAAGGTCGTGACAGTTTATAATGTTTATTTTTTCCTCCCACCTATTCTTTTTTCCTTCTTGAAATTTTGTTCCGCTAGTTATGTGATCGTTTTGGTAGAGGTTGGAGAAGATTGTAGTAGAGATGATGCCATTGCTGTGAGTACCTACAGGATATTGTTACAATTGAGAAATGTGCAGATATTAATTCTTTGAAACGGCATTTGTGCTATATAGTATAGTGTTAGTAGCCGTTGCAATAGTCATGTTTTTGTGGTGTTTGCGGTGGAGCACCGAGTGGTCTCCATCGTCTTGCGCTCTCCACCTACAAACTGTTAACCAAATTTTACCAGTCCTGGTCTAAGACGCCATTCCGAAATTTAAGTCCAAGGTCAGCAGCCACACGGGCCTTGGGCTACAGGGCCCATCGTCGTTTCAGAGGTCACAACTTCACAGTACGACCCCCTTAAGGAAAAAAAGAGCTTCACAGTATGATCTTGTATCCTTAAATTCACTATAAGCTCCTTAGACCGTCTCTAGCAGACCCCTTATATCGCGCCGAACTGTAAATTAACCGCCAGTTTACGGTTTTGCCCGAAAAAAGTGGCCTGAACAGACATTGTATCAGACCATGGCCTGTAAAAAATTTGCGGGGCGCGACAAATCTTTCACCCTCAACCTTTAGATACATGGGGTGGGAGGCCGACCCGAGCTTGATCCCTATCGGTAGCGAGAATTGGCGGGAGGGACACTTTCGCACGGCAGTTCCCGCTTTCCCTTCCCTTTGCCGCCATCCACCTCCCACCGCCCGCTCCAGACCACCTTCCCCGGCTTTGCATCGCCGATATAGAAGCCTCCCAGCCGTCGCCTGTCATCGTGGACGTCATCCATGCGCCAACCCCTCCGGCAGATCTTGTCGTTGACCATGTCGCGCCCGTCGCCGTTCAAGGGCTCCATTGCGCCACCCCGCAAGCGGAAGGCAACGTCGTCGTCCAGGCGGCGCTCCCGCAGCCCCCACTAGGAAGGCACGCGCGCCCGCCGCCACAGCTGCGAATCCGGTCCGGCCCGCGCTGGCGAAGAAAGCGAAGGTTTCAGGTGTGAAACACAAGAAGCCTACCGCAAGAGCTACCCCGCCAACACCTCCTCCGATTGCCCCGACAAAAGCTACCCTGAGGATGCCTACCGACGACACTGCCACCCCCGCCCCCGAGGTGTTCGGCGAAATGGGCGCAAGGTATGATACTTCGATTTCTTCTAGTTGTTTCACTTTTCGCCATTGCTCTTGTTCGTGACGGAGCGAATTTGTAGCGCGGGTTTGCATGATGCGACTGCCAAGTTTGTGCACTTGTTGGAGGACAACATCGTCGACATCGATGAAGTCCCGATCTATGATTACTGTTACAATGAGATGGATGGTGGCGTGCACAGTCATGGGGAGGAAGATGATGAGGTGGAGGAGGTTGAGGAGGGGGTCTTCGACCAAGCGCAAGCAAAAGTGTGTGCAAGATCAAAGAAGTACACGCAGTTGGAAGATCAAATCTTGATCAAGGCATGGGAATCGGTGTCTCTTGATGCGTGCACTGACACTGACCAAACTGCCAAGCGGTATTGGCAAAGGATAGAGGATCAGTTCTTCTGCATGATGGCAAAGTATTGTTGGGGAACGTAGTAATTTCAAAAAATTTCCTACGCACACGCAAGATCATGGTGATGCATAGCAACGAGAGGGGAGAGTGTGTCTACGTACCCTCGCAGACCGAATGCGAAAGCGTTAGCACAACGCGGTTGATGTAGTCGTACGTCTTCACGATCCGACTGATCAAGTATCAAACGTACGGCACCTCCGAGTTCTGCACACGTTCAACTCGATGACGTCCCCCGAACTCCGATCCAGCCGAGCTTTGAGGGAGAGTTCCGTCAGCACGACGGCGTGGTGGCGATGATGATATTCTACCGACGCAGGGCTTCGCCTAAGCACCGCTACGATATGACCGAGGTGGATTATGGTGGAGGGGGCACCGCACACGGCTAAGAGATCCAAGGGATCAATTGTTGTGTCTCTAGGGGGTGCCTCCCTCCCCGTATATAAAGGAGTGGAGGAGGGGGAGGGGGTCGGCCACCCTTGGCGCGCCCCATGAGGAGTCCTACTCCTATCGGGAGTAGGAATCCCCCCTTCCACGTTGGAGTAGGAGAGGAGAGGGAAGGAGAAAGAGGAAGAAAGGAAGGGGGGGGGGCGCCGCCCCCTTCCTTGTCCAATTCGGACTTGGGAGGGGAGGGGCGCGCGGATGCCCCTTGGCTGCCTCTCCTCTTCCACCAATTGGGCCCACGAGGCCCAATAACCTCCGGGGGGGGGGGGGTTCCGGTAACCCCCCGGTACTCCGGTATATATCCGATAACCCCCGGAACCATTCCGGTGTCCGAATATAGTCGTCCAATATATCAATCTTCATGTCTCGACCATTTCGAGACTCCTCGTCATGTCCATGATCACATCCGGGACTCCGAACTACCTTCGGTACATCAAAACACATAAACTCATAATATAACCGCCATCGAACTTTAAGCGTGCGGACCCTACGGGTTCGAGAACTATTTAGACATGACCGAGACACGTCTCCGGTCAATAACCAATAGCGGAACCTGGATGCTCATATTGGCTCCTACATATTCTACGAAGATCTTTATCAGTCAAACCGCATAACAACATACGTTGTTCCCTTTGTCATCGGTATGTTACTTGCCCGAGATTCGATCGTCGGTATCTCAATACCTAGTTCAATCTCGTTACCGACAAGTCTCTTTACTCGTTTCGTAATACATCATCTCGCAACTAACTCATTAGTCACAATGCTTGCAAGGCTTATAGTGATGTGCATTACTGAGAGGGCCCAAAGATACCTCTCCGACAACCGGAGTGACAAATCCTAATCTCGAAATATGCCAACCCAACAAGTACCTTCGGAGACACCTGTAGAGCACCTTTATAATCACCCAGTTATGTTGTGACGTTTGGTAGCACACAAAGTGTTCCTCCGGTGATCGGGAGTTGCATAATCTCATAGTCATAGGAACATGTATAAGTCATGAAGAAAGCAATAGCAACAAACTAAACGATCAAGTGCTAAGCTAACGGAATGGGTCAAGTCAATCACATCATTCTCCTAATGATGTGATCCCGTTAATCAAATGACAACTCATGTTTATGGTTAGGAAACTTAACCATCTTTGATTAACGAGCTAGTCAAGTAGAGGCATACTAGTGACACTATGTTTGTCTATGTATTCACATATGTATTATGTTTCCGGTTAATACAATTCTAGCATGAATAATAAACAGTTATCATGATATAAGGAAATATAAATAACAACTTTATTATTGCCTCTAGGGCATATTTCCTTCAGTCTCTCACTTGCACTAGAGTCAATAATCTAGCTCACGTCATCATGTGATTTAACACCAATAGTTCACATCTTTATGTGATTAGTTCACATCTTCATGTGACTAACACCCTAAGGGTTTACTAGAGTCAATAATCTAGTTCACATCGCTATGTGATTAACACCCAAAGAGTACTAAGGTGTGATCATGTTTTGCTTGTGAGAGAAGTTTAGTCTACGGGTCTGCCACATTCAGATCCGTATGTATTTTACAAATTTCTATGTCAACAATGCTCTGCACGGAGCTACTTTAGCTAATTGGTCCCACTATCAATATGTATCCAGATTGAGACTCTGGATCAGTGTCAAAACTTGCATCGACATAACCCTTTACGACGAACCTTTTGTCACCTCCATAATCGAGAAACATATCCTTATTCCACTAAGGATAATTTTGACCGCTGTCTAGTGATCTACTCCTAGATCACCATTGTACTCCCTTGCTAAACACAGTGTAGGGTATACAATAGATCTGGTACACAGCATGGCATACTTTATAGAAACTATGGCTGAGGCATAGGGAATGACTTTCATTCTCTTTCTATCTTCTGCCATGGTCGGGCTTTGAGTCTTACTCAATTTCACACCTTAACACAGGTAAGAACTCTTTTTTTGACTGTTCCATTTTGAACTACTTCAAAATCTTGTCAAGGTATGTACTCATTGAAAAAACTTATCAAGCGTCTTGATCTATCTCTATAGATCTTGATGCTCAATATGTAAGTAGCTTCACCGAGGTCTTTATTTGAAAAAATCCTTTCAAATACTCCTTTATGCTTTCCAGAAAATTCTACATTACTTCCGATCAACAATATGTCATTCACATATATTTATCAGAAATGTTGTAGTGCTCCCATTCACTTTCTTATAAATACAGGCTTCACCACAAGTCTGTATAAAACTATATGCTTTGATCAACTCATCAAAGCGTATATTCCAACTCTGAGATGCTTGCACCAGTCCATAGATGGATCGCTGGAGCTTGCACATTTTGTTAGCACCTTTAGGATTGACAAAACCTTCTCGTTGCATCATATACAACTCTTCTTTAAGAAATCCATTAAGGAATGTAGTTTTGACATCCATTTGCCAGATTTCATAAATGTGGCAATTTGCTAACATGATTCAGACAGACTTAAGCATCGCTATGAGTGAGAAAATCTCATCGTAGTCAACACCTTGAACTTTGTCAAAACCTTTTCTCGACAAGTCTAGCTTTGTAGATAGTAACACTACTATCAGCGTCCGTCTTTCTCTTGAAGATCCATTTATTTTCTATGGCTTTCCGATCAATGCGCAAGTCAACCAAAGTCCACACCTTGTTCTCATACATGGATCCCATCTCAGATTTCATGGCCTCAAGCCATTTCGCGGAATCTGGGCTCATCATCGCTTCCTCATAGTTCGTAGGTTCGTCATGGTCAAGTAACATGACCTCCAGAACAGGATTACCGTACCACTCCGGTGCGGATCTTGCTCTGATTGACCTACGAGGTTCAGTAGTGACTTGATCTGAAGTTACATGATCATCATCATTAGCTTCCTCACTAATTGGTGTAGGAGTCACAGAAATAGATTTCTGTGATGAATTACTTTCCAATAAGGGAGCAGGTAGAGTTACCTCATCAAGTTCTACTTTCCTCCCACTCACTTCTTTCGATTGAAACTCCTTCTCTAGAAAGGATCCATTCTCAGCAACAAATATCTTGCCTTCGGATCTGTGATAGAAGGTGTACCCAACAGTTACTTTTAGGTATCCTATGAAGACGCACTTCTCCGACTTGGGTTTGAGCTTATCAAGATGAAACTTTTTCACATAAGCATCGCAACCCCAAACTTTAAGAAACGACAACTTAGGTTTCTTGCTAAACCACAGTTCATACGATGTCGTCTCAACGGATTTAGATGGTGCCCTTTTTAATGTGAATGCAGCTGTCTCTAATGCATAACCCCAAAACGATAGTGGTAAATCGGTAAGAGACATCATAGATTGCACTATATCAAATAAAGTACGGTTATGACGTTTGGACACACCATTACGTTGTGGTGTTCCAGGTGGCATGAGTTTGTGAAACTATTCCACATTGTTTTAATTGAAGGCCAAACTTGTAACTCAAATATTCGCCTCTGCGATCAGATCGTAGAAACTTTATTTTCTTGTTACGATGATTTTCCACTTCACTCTGAATTTTTTTGAACTTTTCAAATGTTTCAGACTTATGTTTCATCAAGTAGATATACCCATATCTGCTCAAATCATCTGTGAAGGTTAGAAAATAACGATACCCGCCGCGAGCCTCAACACTCATTGGACTGCATACATCAGTATGTATTATTTCCAACAAGTTTGTTGCTTGCTCCATTGTTCCGGAGAACGGAGTCTTAGTCATCTTGCCCATGAGGCATGGTTCGCAAGCATCAACTGATTCATAATCAAGTGATTCCAAAAGCCCATCAACATGGAGTTTTTTTCATGCGCTTTATACCAATATGACCCAAATGGCAGTGCCACAAATAAGTTGCACTATCATTATTAACTTTGCATCTTTTGGCTTCAATATTATGAATATGTGTATCACTACGATCGAGATCCAACAAACCAATTTCATTGGGTGTATAACCATAGAAGGTTTTATTCATGTAAACAGAACAACAATTATTCTCTGATTTTAAATGAATAACCATATTGCAATAAACATGATCAAATCATATTCATGCTCAACGCAAACGCCAAATAACATTTATTTAGGTTTAACACTAATCCCGAAAGTATAGGGAGTGTTAGATGATGATCATATCAATCTTGGAACCACTTCCAACACGCATCGTCACTTCACCCTTAACTAGTCTCTATTTATTCTGTAACTCCTGTTTGGAGTTACTAATTTTTTAGCAACCGAACAAGTATCAAATACCTAGGGGCTACTATAAATACTAGTAAGGTACACATCAATAACATGTATATAAAATATACCCTTGTTCACTTTGCTATCCTTCTTATCCACTAAATATTCAGGGCATTTCCGCTTCCAGTGACCAGTCCCTTTGCAGTAGAAGCACTTAGTCTCAGGCTTAGGTCCAGACTTGGGCTTCTTCACTTGAGCAACAACTTGCTTGCCGTTCTTCTTGAAGTTCCCTTTCTTTCCCTTTGCCCTTTTCTTGAAACTAGTGGTCTTGTTAATCATCAATACTTGATGCTCTTTCTTGATTTCTACCTTCATCGATTTCATCATCATGAAAAGCTCGGGAATCATTTACGTCATCCCTTGCATACTATAGTTCATCACGAAGTTCTACTAACTTGGTGATGGTGACTAGAGAATTCTGTCAATCACTATTTTATCTAGAAGATTAACTCCCACTTGATTCAAGCGATTACAGTACCCAGACAATCTGAGCACATGCTCACTGCTTGAGCTATTCTCCTCCATCTTTTAGCTATAGAACTTGTTGGAGACTTCATATCTCTCAACTCGGGTATTTGCTTGAAATATTAACTTCAACTCCTGGAACATCTCATATGGTCCATGACGTTCAAAACGTCTTTGAAATCCCGATTCTAAGCTGTTAAGCATGGTGCACTAAACTATCAAGTAGTCATCATATTGAGCTAGCCAAACGTTCATAACGTCTACATCTGCTCCTGTAATAGGTCAGTCACCTAGCGGTGCATCAAGGACATAATTCTTCTGTGCAGCAATGAGGATAAACCTCAGATCACGGACCCAGTCCGCATCATTGCTACTATCATCTTTCAACTTAGTTTTCTCTAGGAACACATATAAAACATAGTGAAGCAATAACGCGAGCTATTGATCTACAACATAGATATGCAAATACTATCAGGACTAAGTTCATGATAAATTAAAGTTCAATTAATCATATTACTTAAGAACTCCCACTTAGATAGACATCCCTCTAATCATCTAAGTGATCACGTGATCCATATCAACTAAACCATAACCGATCATCACGTGAAATGGAGTAGTTTTCAATGGTGAACATCATTATGTTGATCATATCTACTATATGATTCACGCTCGACCTTTCGGTCTCCAGTGTTCCGAGGCCATGTCTGCATATGCTAGGCTCGTCAAGTTTAACCCGAGTATTTCTGCGTGTGCAAAACTGGCTTGCACCCGTTGTAGATGGACGTAGAGCTTATCACACCCGATCATCACATGGTGTCTGGGCACGATGAACTTTGGCAACGGTGCATACCCAGGGAGAACACTTTTATCTTGAAATTTAGTGAGAGATCATCTTATAATGCTACCGTCATAACTAAGCAAAGTAAGATGCATAAAAGATAAACATCACATGCAATCAAAATATGTGACATGATATGGCCATCATCATCTTGTGCCTTTGATCTCTATCTCCAAAGCATCGTCATGATCTCCATCGTCACCGGCATGACACCATGATCTCCATCATCTTGATCTATATCAATGTGTCGTCACATGGTCGTCTCGCCAACTATTGCTCTTGCAACTATTGCTATCGCATAGCGATAAAGTAAAGCAATTATTTGGCACTTGCATCTTATGCAATAAAGAGACAACCATAAGGCTTCTGCCAATTGCCAATAACTTCAACAAAACATGATCATCTCATACAACAACTTATATCTCATCACGTCTGGACTATATCAACAGCAGCATGCCCTGCAAAAACAAGTTAGACGTCCTCTACTTTTGTTGTTGCAAGTTTTACGTGGCTGCTACGGGATGAGCAAGAACCGTTCTTACCTACGCATCAAAACCACAACGATAGTTCATCAAGTTAGTGATGTTTTAACCTTCTCAAGGGCTGGACGTAGCCATACTCGGTTCAACTAAAGTTGGAGAAACTGACACCTGCCAGCCACCTGTGTGCAAAGCACGTCGGTAGAACCAGTCTCGCGTAAGCGTACACGTAATGTCGGTCCGGGCCGCTTCATCCAACAATACCGCCGAACCAAAGTATGACATGCTGGTAAGTAGTATGACTTGTATCGCCCACAACTCACTTGTGTTCTACTCGTGCATATAACATCAACGCATAAAACCAGGCTCGGATGCCACTGTTGGGGAACATAGTAATTTCAAAAAAATTCCTACGCACACGCAAGATCATGGTGATGCATATCAACGAGAGGGGAGATTGTGTCTATGTACCCTCGCAGACCGAATGCGGAAGCGTTAGCACAACGTGGTTGATGTAGTCGTACGTCTTCACGATCCAACCGATCAAGTACCGAACATACGACACCTCCGAGTTCTGCACACGTTCAACTCGATGACGTCCCTCGAACTCCGATCCAGCCGAGCTTTGAGGGAGAGTTCCGTCAACACGATGGCATGGTGACGATGATGATATTCTACCGACGCAGGGCTTCGCCTAAGCACCGCTACGATATGACCGAGGTGGATTATGGTGGAGGGGGACACCGCACACGGCTAAGAGATCCAAAGGATCAATTGTTGTGTCTCTAGGGGGTGCCTCCCTCCCCGTATATAAAGGAGTGGAGGAGGGGGAGGGGGCCGGCCACCCTTGGCGCACCCCATGAGGAGTCCTACTCCCACTGGGAGTAGGACTCCCCCCTTCCATGTTGGACTCGGAGAGGAGAGGGAAGGAGAAAGAGGAAGAAAGGAAAGGGGGGGGGGGGCGCCGCCCCCTTCCTTGTCCAATTCGGACTTGGAAGGGGAGGGGCGCGCGGCTGCCCCTTGGTTGCCTCTCCTCTTCCACCAATTGGGCCCATGAGGCCCAATAACCTCCGGGGGGGGGGGGTCCGGTAACCCCTCAGTACTCCGGCATATATCTGATAACCCCCGGAACCATTCTGGTGTCCGAATATAGTTGTCCAATATATCAATCTTCATGTCTCGACCATTTTGAGGCTCCTCGTCATGTCCGTGATCACATTCGGGACTCCGAACTACCTTCGGTACATCAAAACATATAAACTCATAATATAACCGTCATCGAACTTTAAGCATGCGGACCCTACGGGTTTGAGAACTATGTAGACATGACCGAGACACGTCTCCGGTCAATAACCAATAGCGGAATCTGGATGCTGATATTGGCTCCTACATATTCTACGAATATCTTTATCGGTCATACCGCATAACAACATACGTTGTTCCCTTTGTCATCGGTATGTTACTTGCCCGACATTTGATCGTCGGTATCTCAATACCTAGTTCAATCTCGTCACCGGCAAGTCTCTTTACTCATTTCGTAATACATCATCTCGCAACTAGCTCATTAGTCACAATGCTTGCAAGGCTTATAGTGATGTGCATTACCGAGAGGGCCCAGAGATACCTCTCCGACAATCGGAGTGACAAATCCTAATCTTGAAATATGCCAACCCAACAAATACCTTCAGAGACACCTGTAGAGCACCTTTATAATCACCCAGTTACGTTGTGACGTTTGGTAGCACACAAAGTGTTCCTCCAGTAATCAGGAGTTGCATAATCTCATAGTTATAGGAACATGTATAAGTCATGAAGAAAGCAATAGCAACAAACTAAACGATCAAGTGCTAAGCTAACGGAATGGGTCAAGTCAATCACATCATTCTCCTAATGATGTGATCCCATTAATCAAATGACAACTCATGTCTATGGTTAGGAAACTTAACCATCTTTGATTAACGAGCTAGTCAAGTAGAGGCATCTAGTGACACTATGTTTGTCTATGTATTCACACATGTATTATGTTTCGGGTTAATACAATTCTAGCATGAATAATAAACATTTATCATGATATAAGGAAATATAAATAACAACTTTATTATTGCCTCTAGGGCATATTTCCTTCAAGTATCCGAACAGGACGTCACACACCTTTCGGTCACTCCAACGTCGTTGGGGCGTGATCAAGCCGATTTGTAGCCATTGGGCTGCTTGCTTGGAGCAAGTCTTCAATGCACCTCCAAGTGGTACCATTGAATCCGATTATGTGAGTTTGTTTTCACGTCCCAAGTTGTGCAAATCACTTGTAGCCATCGGAGTGGTTTCATAATTTGACATTGTTCAAATTTTGTAGGACAAAATTGTGCAAGAAAGGTACAATGACATGGAGGCTTCTGGTGGCAAGTCATTTCAACTAGAGCATTGTTGAAAATTTCTTCGAAATAGCAAGAAGTGGAAGTTGATTGAGAAATAATCTCCACAGAAGAGAGGTGCACTCACCAAGATGGATGATGATGATGGCCCAAGAAACAAGAACAAGCCCCATGGAAACAAGAAGGCCAATGACAAGATCAAGAAGGAAGCAGAGGCATCAAGCTTGCGGGACAAGCTAGATCACATGGTCAAGTCCAATGAGGTAGTAGTGATCAAGACATTGGAGGCAAAGAAGGAGTTGGCCGAGAAGAAGGCTCAAGAGAAGCAAGAGAAGTGACAACTACTACCTCTTGAGCACTTGCGTTGGTTTTCCCTTGAAGAGGAAAGGGTGGTGCAACAAAGTAGCGTAAGTATTTCCCTCAGTTTTTGAGAACCAAGGTATCAATCCAGTAGGAGGCTACGCGCGAGTCCCTCGCACCTACACAAAACAAATAAATCCTCGCAACCAACGTGATAAGCGGTTGTCAATCCCTACACGGTCACTTACGAGAGTGAGATCTGATAGATATGATAAGATAATATTTTTGGTATTTTTATGATAAAGATGCAAAGTAAAATAAAAGCAATGAAAATAACTAACTATTGAAAGATTAATATGATGAAGATAGACCCGGGGGCCATAGGTTTCACGAGTGGCTTCTCTCAAGAGCATAGGTATTTTACGGTGGGTGAATAAATTACTGTTGAGCAATTGACAGAATTGAGCATAGTTATGAGAATATCTAGGTATGATCATGTATATAGGCATCACGTCCGAGACAAGTAGACCGACTCCTGCCTGCATCTACTACTATTACTCCACACATCGACCGCTATCCAGCATGCATCTAGAGTATTAAGTTCAACAGAACAGAGTAACGCTTTAAGCAAGATGACATGATCTAGAGGGATAAACTCATGCAATATGATGAAAACCCCATCTTGTTATCCTTGATGGCAACAATACAATACGTGCCTTGCTGCCCCTACTGTCACTGGGAAAGGACACCGCAAGATTGAACCCAAAGCTAAGCACTTCTCCCATTGCAAGAAAGATCAATCTAGTAGGCCAAACCAAACTGATAATTCGAAGAGACTTGCAAAGATAACCAATCATACATAAAAGAATTCAGAGAAGATTCAAATATTGTTCATAGATAAACTTGATCATAAACCCACAATTCATCGATCTCAACAAACACACCGCAAAAGAAGATTACATCGAATAGATCTCCACAAAAGAGGGGGAGAACTTTGTATTGAGATCCAAAAAGAGAGAAGAAGCCATCTAGCTAATAACTATGGACCCGAAGGTCTGAGGTAAACTACTCACACTTCATCGGAGAGGCTATGGTGTTGATGTAGAAGCCCTCCGCGATCGATGCCCCCTCCGGCGGAGCTCCGGAACAGGCCCCAAGATGGGATCTCGTGGATACAGAAAGTTACGGCGGTGGAATTAGGGTTTTGGCTCCGTATATGATCGTTTGGGGGTACGTAGGTATATATAGGAGAAAGAAGTACGCCGGTGGAGCAACAGGGGGCCCACAAGGGTGGAGGGCGCGCCTGGGGGGGGGGGGGGGGGTAGGCGCGCCCCCTACCTCATGGCCTCCCTGTTGGTTGCTTGAAGTAGGGTCCAAGTCTCCTAGATCATGTTCGGTGAGAAAATCACGTTCCCAAAGGTTTCGTTCTGTTTGGACTCCGTTTGATATTCCTTTTCTTCGAAACCCTAAAATAGGCAAAAAACAGCAATTCTGGGCTGGGCCTCCGGTTAGTAGGTTAGTCCCAAAAATAATATAAAAGTGGATAATAAAGCCCAATAATGTCCAAAACAGTAGATAATATAGCATGGAGCAATAAAAAATTATAGATACGTTGGAGACGTATCAAGCATCCCCAAGCTTAATTCCTGCTCATCCTCGAGTAGGTAAATGATTAAAACAGAATTTTTGATGTGGAATGCTACTTGGCATATTTTCAATGTAATTCTTCTTAATTGTGGTATGAATATTCAGATTTGAAAGATTCAAGACAAAAGTTCAATATTGACATAGAAATAATAATACTTCAAGCATACTAACTAAGCAATTATGTCTCTTCGAAATAACATGGCCAAAGAAAGTTATCCCTACAAAATCATATAGTCTGGCTATGCTCTATCTTCACCACACAAAGTATTTAAATCATGCACAACCCCGATGACAAGCCAATCAATTGTTTCATACTTTTGACATTCTCAAAACTTTTTCAATTTTCACGCAATACATGAGCGTGAGCCATGGATATAGCACTTTAGGTGGAATAGAATGGTGGTTGTGTAGGAGACAAAAAGGAGAAGATAGTCTCACATCGACTAGGCGTATCAGCGGGCTATGGAGATGCCCATCAATAGATATCAATGTGAGTGAGTAGGGATTGCCATGCAACGGATGCACTAGAGCTATAAGTATACGAAAGCTCAAAAAGAAACCAAGTGGGTGTGCATCCAACTTGCTTGCTCACGAAGACCTAGGGCATTTTGAGGAAGCCCATCATTGGAATATACAAGCCAAGTTCTATAATGAAAAATTCCCACTAGTATATGAAAGTGATAACAAAGGAGACTCTCTATCATGAAGATCATGATGCTACTTTGAAGCACATGTGTGGTAAAAGGATAGTAGCATTGTCCCTTCTCTCTTTTTCTCTCATTTTTTTAATTTGGGCCTTTTCTCTTTTTTTATGGCCTCTTTTTTTTCGTTCGGAGTCTCATCCCGACTTGTGGGGGAATCATAGTCTCCACCATCCTTTCCTCACTTGGGACAATGCTCTAATAATGATGACCATCACACTTTTATTTTCTTACAACTCAAGAATTACAATTCGATACTTAGAACAAGATATGACTCTATGTGAATGCCTCTGGTGGTGTACCGGGATATGCAATGACTCATGAGTGACATGTATGAAAGAATTATGAACGGTGGTCTTGCCACAAATACAATGTCAACTACATGATCATGCAAAGCAATATGACAATGATGGAGCGTGTCATGATAAACGGAATGGTGGAAAGTTGCATGGCAATATATCTCGGAATGGCTATGGAAATGCCATAATAGGTAGGTATGGTGGATGTTTTGAGGAAGGTATATGGTGGGTGTATGATACCGGCGAAAGGTGCGCGGTATTAGAGAGGCTAGCAATGGTGGAAGGGTGAGAGTGCGTATGATCCATGGCCTCAACATTAGTCATAAAGAACTCACATACTTATTGCAAAACTCTACAAGTTATCAAAGCAAAGTATTACGTGCATGCTCCTAGGGGGATAGATTGGTAGGAAAAGACCATCGCTCGTCCCCGACCGCCACTCATAAGGAAGACAATCAATAAATAAATCATGCTCCGACTTCATCACATAACGGTTCACCATACGTGCATGCTACGGGAATCACAAACTTTAACACAAGTATTTATCAAATTCACAACTACTCAACTAGCATGACTCTAATATCACCATCTCCATATCTCAAAACAATTATCAAGTATCAAACTTCTCATAGTATTCAACACACTCATAAGAGAATTTTATTATTAATCTTGTATACCTAGCATATTGAAAGAAATATGCCCTAGAGGCAATAATAAAGTTATTATTTATTTCCTTATATCATGATAAATGTTTATTATTCATGCTAGAATTGTATTAACCGAAAACATAATACATGTGTGAATACATAGACAAACAGAGTGCCACTAGATGCCTCTACTTGACTAGCTCGTTAATCGAAGATGGTTATGTTTCCTAACCATGAACAAAAGAGTTGTTATTTGATTAACAGGATCACATCATTAGAAGAATGATGTGATTGACATGACCCATTCCATTAGCTTAGCACCCGATCGTTTAGTATGTTGCTATTGCTTTCTTCATGACTTATACATGTTCCTATGACTATGAGATTATGCAACTCCCGTTTGCCGGAGGAACACTTTGTGTGCTACCAAACGTCACAACGTAACTGGGTGATTATAAAGGAGCTCTACAGGTGTCTCCAAAGGTACATGTTGGGTTGGCGTATTTCGAGATTAAGATTTGTCACTCCGATTGTCGGAGAGGTATCTCTGGGCCCTCTCGGTAATGCACATCACATAAGCCTTGCAAGCATTGCAACTAATGAGTTAGTTGAGAGATGATGTATTACGGAACGAGTAAAGAGACTTGCCGGTAACGAGATTGAACTAGGTATTAAGATACCGACGGTTGAATCTCGGGCAAGTAACATACCGATGACAAAGGGAACACCGTATGTTGTTATGCGGTCTGACCGATAAAGATCTTCGTAGAATATGTGGGATCCAATATGAGCATCCAGGTTCCGCTATTGGTTATTGACCGGAGACATGTCTCGGTCATGTCTACATTGTTCTCGAACTCGTAGGGTCCGCACGCTTAAGGTTTCGATGATAGTTATATTATGAGTTTATAAGTTTTGATGTACTGAAGGAGTTCGGAGTCCCGGATGAGATCGGGGACATGACGAGGAGTCTCGAAATGATCGAGACGTAAAGATCGATATATTGGACGACTATATTCGGACATCGGAAAGGTTCCGAGTGATTCGGGTATTTTCGGAGGTACCGGAGAGTTACGGGAATACGAGGAAGAAGCAATGGGTCTTAATGGGCCTTAGTGGGAAGGACCAGGAGGTGGCGCGCGCCCCTCCCAAGCCCAGTCCGAATTGGACAAGATGTTTGGGGCGCGGCCCCTCTCTCCCTCCCTTCCCCTCTTCCCCCCTTTCCCCCTTCTCCTAGTTGGACTAGGAAAGGAGGAAACCTACTCCAACTAGGAGTAGGAATCCTACTCCCCTGGCGCGCCCCTCCTAGGGCCGGCCTCCTCCCCCCTTGCTCCTTTATATACGGGGGCAGGGGGGCACCTCTAGACACAAGTTGATCTTCAAGATCGTTTTCTTAGCCGTGTGCGGTGCCCCCCTCCACCATAGTCCTCGATAATATTGTAGTGGTGCTTAGGCGAAGCCCTGCGACAGTAGAACATCAAGATCGTCACCACGCCGTCGTGCTGACGGAACTCTTCCCCGACACTTTGCTGGATCGGAGTCCGAGGATCGTCATCGAGCTGAACGTGTGCTAGAACTCGGAGCTGCCGTAGTTTTAGTGCTTGATCGGTCGGGCCGTGAAGACGTACGACTACATCAACCGCGTTGTCATAACGCTTCCGCTTTCAGTCTACGAGGGTACGTAGACAACACTCTCCCCTCTCGTTGCTATGCATCACTATGATCTTGCGTGTGCGTAGGAAATTTTTGAAATTACTACGTTCCCCATCAGTGGCATCAGAGCCTAGGTTTTATGTGTTGATGTTGTGCACGAGTAGAACACAAGTGAATTGTGGGCGATATAAGTCATACTGCTTACCAGCATGTCATACTTTGGTTCGGCGGTATTGTTGGATGAAGCGGTCCGGACCGACATTACGCGTACGCTTACGCGAGACTGGTTCTACCGACGTGCTTTGCACACAAGTGGCTGGCGGGTGTCAGTTTCTCCAACTTTAGTTGAACCGAGTGTGGCTACGCCTGGTCCTTGCGAAGGTTAAAACAGCACCAACTTGACAAACTATCGTTGTGGTTTTTGATGCGTAGGTAAGATTGGTTCTTGCTTAAAGCCCGTAGCAGCCACGTAAAACTTGCAACAACAAAGTAGAGGACGTCTAACTTGTTTTTGCAGGGCATGTTGTGATGTGATATGGTCAAGACGTGATGAGATATAAGTTGTTGTATGAGATGATCATGTTTTGTTGAAGTTATCGGCAACTGGAAAATCCTTATGGTTGTCTCTCCATTGCATAAGATGCAAGCGCCCAATATTTGCTTTACTTTATCGCTATGCGATAGCAATAGTTGCAAGAGCACTTGTTGGCGAGACGACCACGTGACGACACATTGATATAGATCAAGATGATGGAGATCATGGTGTCATGCCGGTGACGATAGAGATCATGACAGTACTTTGGAGATGGAGATCAAAGGCGCAAGATGATGATGGCCATATCATGTCACATATTTTGATTGCATATGATGTTTATCTTTTATACATCTTATTTTGCTTAGTTTGACGGTAGCATTTTAAGATGATCTCTCGCTAATTATCAAGAAGTGTTCTCCCTGAGTATGCACCGTTGCAAAAGTTCTTCGTGCTGAGACACCACGTGATGATCGGGTGTGATAGGCTCTACGTTCAAATACAACGGGTGCAAAACAGTTGCACACGCGGAATACTCAGGTTATACTAGACGAGCCAAGCATATACAGATATGGCCTCGGAACACAGAGACCGAAAGGTCGAGCGTGAATCATATAGTAGATATGATCAACATAGTGATGTTCACCAATGAAACTACTCCATCTCACGTGATGATCGGACATGGTTTAGTTGATTTGGATCACGTGATCACTTAGAGGATTAGAGGGATGTCTATCTAAGTGGGAGTTCTTTAGAAATATGATTAATTGAACTTAAATTTATCATGAACTTAGTCCTGGTAGTATTTTGCAAATCATGTTGTAGATCAATAGCTCACGTTGTTGCTTCCCTGTGTTTATTTTGATATGTTCCTAGAGAAAATTGTGTCGAAAGATGTTAGTAGCAATGATGCGGATTGGATCCGTGATCTGAGGTTTATCCTCATTGCTGCACAGAAGAATTATGTCCTTGATGCACCGCTAGGTGACAGACCTATTGCAGGAGCAGATGCAGATGTTATGAACGTTTGGCTAGCTCAATATGATGACTACTTGATAGTTTAGTGCACCATGCTTAACGGCTTAGAATCGGGACTTCAAAGACGTTTTGAACGTCATGGACCATATGAGATGTTCCAGGAGTTGAATTTAATATTTCAAGCAAATACCCGAGTTGAGAGATATGAAGTCTCCAACAAGTTCTATAGCTAAAAGATGGAGGAGAATCGCTCAACTAGTGAGCATGTTCTCAGATTGTCTGGGTACTACAATCGCTTGAATCAAGTGGGAGTTAATTTTCCAGATAAAATAGTGATTGACAGAATTCTCTAGTCACCATCACCAAGTTAGTAGAACTTCGTGATGAACTATAGTATGCAAGGGATGACGAAAACGACTCCCGAGCTTTTCATGATGATGAAATCGATGAAGGTAGAAATCGAGAAAAACATCAAGTGTTGATGGTTGACAAGATCACTAGTTTCAAGAAAAGGGCAAAGGGAAAAAGGGGAACTTCAAGAAAAACAGCAAGCAAGTTGCTGCTCAAGTGAAGAAGCCCAAGTCTGGTCCTAAGCCTGAAACTAAGTGCTTCTACTGCAAAGGGACTGGTCACTGGAAGCGGAACTACCCCAAGTGATTGGTGGATAAGAAGGATGGCAAAGTGAACATAAGTATATTTGATATACATGTTATTGATGTGTACTTTACTAGTGTTTATAGCAACCCCTCAGTATTTGATACTAGTTCAGTTGCTAAGATTAGTAACTCGAAACGGGAGTTGCAGAATAAACAGAGACTAGTTAAGGGTGAAGTGACGATGTGTGTTGGAAGTGGTTCCAAGATTGATATGATCATCATCGCACACTCCCTATACTTTCGGGATTAGTGTTGAACCTAAATAAGTGGTATTTGGTGTTTGCATTGAGCATGAATATGATTTGATCATGTTTATTGCAATACGGTTATTCATTTAAGTAAGAGAATAAATTGTTGTTCTGTTTACATGAATAAAACCTTATATGGTTACACACCCAATGAAAATAGTTCATTGGATCTCGATCGTAGTGATACACATATTCATAATATTGAAACCAAAAGATGCGAAGTTAATAATGATAGTGCAACTTATTTGTGGCACTGCCGTTTAGGTCATATGGGTGTAAAGCACATGAAGAAACTCCATGCTAATGGGATTTTGGAATCACTTGATTATGAATCACTTGGTGCTTGTGAACCATGCCTTATGGGCAAGATGACTAAAGACTCCGTTCTCCGGAACAATGGAGCGAACAACTGACTTATTGGAAATAATACATACTGATGTATGCAATCCGATGAGTGTTGAAGCTGGCGGCGGGTATCGTTATTTTCTGACCTTCACATATGATTTGAGCAGATATGGGTATATATATTTGATGAAACATAAGTATGAAACATTTGAAAAGTTCAAAGAATTTCAGAGTGAAGTGGAAAATCATCGTAAAAATAAAAATATGGTTTCTACGGTCTGATCGCATAGACAAATATTTGAGTTACGAGTTTGGTCTTCAATTAAAACTATGTGGAATAGTTTCACAAATTCATTCCACCTGGAACACCACAACATAATGGTGTGTCCGAACGTCATAACCATACTTTATTGGATATAGTGCAATCTATGATGTTTCTTACAGATTTACCAACATCGTTTTGGGGTTATGCATCAAAGACAGCTGCATTCACGTTTAAAAGGGCACCATCTAAGTCACCATCTAAGTCCGTTGAGACGACACAATCTGAACTGTGGTTTGGCAAGAAACCAAAGTCGTCGTTTCTTAAAGTTTGGGGTTGTGATGCTTATATGAAAAAGTTTCATCCTAATAAACTCAAACCCAAATCGGAGAAATATGTCTTCATAGGATACCCAAAGGAGACTGTTGGGTACACCTTCTATCACGGATCCGAAGGCAAGTTATTCATTGCCGAGAATGGATCCTTTCTAGAGAAGGAGTTTCTCTCGAAAGAAGTGAGTGGGAGGAAAGTAGAACTTGATGAGGTAACTGTACCTGCTCCCTTATTGGAAAGTAGTACATCACAGAAACCAATTTCTGTGACACCTACACCAATTAGTGAGGAAGCTAATGATGATGATCATGAAACTTCAGAACAAGATACTACTGAACCTCGTAGATCAACCAGAGTAAGATCCACACCAGAGTGGTACGGTAATCCTGTTCTGGAAGTCATGCTACTAGATCATGATGAACCTACGAACTATGAAGAAGCGATGGTGAGCCCAGATTCCGCAAAATGGCTTGAAGCCATGAAATCTGAGATGGGATCCATGTATGAGAACAAAGTGTGGACTTTGGTTGACTTGCCCAATGACCGGCAAGCAATTGAAAATAAATGGATCTTCAAGAGGAAGACGGATGCTGATAGTAGTGTTACTATCTACAAAGCTAGAATTGTCGCAAAAAGGTTTTCGACAAGTTCAAGGTGTTGACTACGATGAGAGTTTCTCACTCGTATCTATGCTTAAGTCTGTCCGAATCATGTTAGCAATTGCCGCATTTTATGAAATCCGGCAAATGGATGTCAAAACTGCATTCCTGAATGGATTTCTGGAAGAAGAGTTGTATATGATGCAGCCGGAAGGTTTTGTCGATCCAAAAGGAGCTAACAAAGTGTGCAAGCTCCAGCGATCCATTTATGGACTGGTGCAAGCCTCTCGGAGTTGGAATAAACGCTTTGATAGTATGATCAAAGCATATAGTTTTATACAGACTTGCGGTGAAGCCTGTATTTACAAGAAAGTGAGTGGGAGCACTACAACATTTCTGATAAGTATATGTGAATGACATATTGTTGATCAGAAATAATGTAGAATTATTCTGCAAAGCATAAAGGAGTGTTTTGAAAGAAGTTTTTCAAAGAAAGACCTCGGTGAAGCTGCTTACATATTAAGCATCAAGATCTATAGAGATAGATCAAGACACTTGATAAGTTTTTTCAATGAGTACATACCTTGACAATATTTTGAAGTAGTTCAAAAATGGAACAGTCAAAGAAAGAGTTCTTGGCTGTGTTACAAGGTGTGAAATTGAGTAAGACTCAAAGCCCGACTACGGCAGAAGATAGAAAGAGAATGAAAGTCATTCCCTATGCCTCAGCCATAGGTTCTATAAAGTATGCCATGCTGTGTACCAGATCTATTGTATACCCTACACTGTGTTAAGCAAGGGAGTACAATAGTGATCTAAGAGTAGATCACTGGACAGCGGTCAAAATTATCCTTAGTGGAATAAGGAAATATTTCTCAATTATGGAGGTGACAAAAGGTTCATCATAAAAAGTTACGTCGATGCAAGTTTTGACACAGATCTGGATGACTCTAAGTCTCGATCTAGATGCATATTGAAAGTGGGAGCAATTAGCTAGAGTAGCTCCGTGCAGAGCATTGTAGACATAGAATTCGCAAAATACTTACGGATCTGTATGTGACAGACCCGTTGACTAAAATTATCTCACAAGCAAAACATGATCACACCTTAGTACTCTTTGGGTGTTAATCACATAAACGGTGTGAACTAGATTACTGACTCTAGTAAACCCTTTGGGTATAGGTCACATGACGATGTGAACTATGGGTGTTAATCACATGGTGATGTGAACTATTAATGTTGAATCACATGGCGATGCGAACTAGATTATTGACTCTAGTGCAAGTGGGAGACTGAAGGAAATATGCCCTAGAGGCAATAATAAAGTTATTATTTATTTCCTTATATCATGATAAATGTTTATTATTCATGCTAGAATTGTATTAACCGAAAACATAATACATGTGTGAATACATAGACAAACAGAGTGCCACTAGATGCCTCTACTTGACTAGCTCGTTAATCGAAGATGGTTATGTTTCCTAACCATGAACAAAAGAGTTGTTATTTGATTAATAGGATCACATCATTAGAAGAATGATGTGATTGACATGACCCATTCCATTAGCTTAGCACCCGATCGTTTAGTATGTTGCTATTGCTTTCTTCATGACTTATACATGTTCCTATGACTATGAGATTATGCAACTCCCGTTTGCCGGAGGAACACTTTGTGTGCTACCAAACGTCACAACGTAACTGGGTGATTATAAAGGAGCTCTACAGGTGTCTCCAAAGGTACATGTTGGGTTGGCGTATTTCGAGATTAAGATTTGTCACTCCGATTGTCGGAGAGGTATCTCTGGGCCCTCTCGGTAATGCACATCACATAAGCCTTGCAAGCATTGCAACTAATGAGTTAGTTGAGAGATGATGTATTACGGAACGAGTAAAGAGACTTGCCGGTAACGAGATTGAACTAGGTATTAAGATACCGACGATTGAATCTCGGGCAAGTAACATACCGATGACAAAGGGAACACCGTATGTTGTTATGCGGTCTGACCGATAAAGATCTTCGTAGAATATGTGGGATCCAATATGAGCATCCAGGTTCCGCTATTGGTTATTGACCGGAGACATGTCTCGGTCATGTCTACATTGTTCTCGAACTCGTAGGGTCCGCACGCTTAAGGTTTCGATGATAGTTATATTATGAGTTTATAAGTTTTGATGTACTGAAGGAGTTCGGAGTCCCGGATGAGATCGGGGACATGACGAGGAGTCTCGAAATGATCGAGACGTAAAGATCGATATATTGGACGACTATATTCGGACATCGGAAAGGTTCCGAGTGATTCGGGTATTTTCGGAGGTACCGGGGAGTTACGGGAATACGAGGAAGAAGCAATGGGCCTTAATGGGCCTTAGTGGGAAGGACCAAGAGGTGGCGCGCGCCCCTCCCAAGCCCAGTCCGAATTGGACAAGGGGTCCCTCTCTCCCTTCCTTCCCCTCTTCCCCCCTTTCCCCCCTTCTCCTAGTTGGACTAGGAAAGGAGGAAACCTACTCCAACTAGGAGTAGGAATCCTACTCCCCTGGCGCGCCCCTCCTAGGGCCGGCCTCCTTCCCCCTTGCTCCTTTATATACGGGGGCAGGGGGGCACCTCTAGACACAAGTTGATCTTCAAGATCGTTATCTTAGCCGTGTGTGGTGCCCCCCTCCACCATAGTCCTCGATAATATTGTAGTGGTGCTTAGGAGAAGCCCTGCGATGGTAGAACATCAAGATCATCACCACGCCGTCGTGCTGACGAAACTCTTCCCCGACACTTTGCTGGATCGGAGTCCGGGGATCGTCATCGAGCTGAACGTGTGCTAGAACTCGGAGGTGCCGTAGTTTCGGTGCTTGATCGGTCGGGCCGTGAAGACGTACGACTACATCAACCGCGTTGTTATAACTCTTACGCTTTCGGTCTACGAGGGTACGTAGACAACACTCTCCCCTCTCGTTGCTATGCATCACCATGATCTTGCGTGTGCGTAGGAAATTTTTGAAATTACTACGTTCCCCAACACATATTAGGACTATTTAAGCAAATTACCATGCTATTTAAGACTCTCAAAATAATCTAAGTGAAGCATGAGAGATCAATAGTTTCTATAAAACAAATCCACCACCGTTCTCTAAAAGATATAAGTGAAGCACTAGAGCAAAACTATATAACTCAAAAGATATAAGTGAAGCACATAGAGTATTCTAATAATTTCCGAATCATGTGTGTCTCTCTCAAAAGGTGTGTATAGCAAAGATGATTGTGGTAAACTAACAAATAAAGACTCAGATCATACAAGACGCTCCAAGCAAAACACATATCATGTGGTGAATAAAAATATAGCTCCAAGTAAAGTTACCGATAGAAGTAGCCGAAAGAGGGGATGCCTTCCAAGGCATCCCCAAGCTTTGGCTTTTAGGTGTCCTTAGATTATATTGGGGGTGCCATGGGCATCCCCAAGCTTAGGCTCTTGCCACTCCTTGTTCCATAATCCATCAAATCTTTACCCAAAACTTGAAAACTTCACAACACAAAACTTAAAGTAGAAAATCTCGTGAGCTCCGTTAGCGAAAGAAAAGAAAAGACCACTTCAAGGTACTGTAATGAACTAATTCTTTATTTATATTGGTGTTAAACCTACTGTATTCCAACTTCTCTATGGTTTATAAACTATTTTACTAGTCATAGATTCATCAAAATAAGCAAACAACACACGAAAAACAGAATCTGTCAAAAACAGAACAGTCTGTAGTAATCTGTAGCTAGCGCAAGATCTGGAACCCCAAAAGTTCTAAAATAAATTGCTGGAAGTGAGGAATTTATATATTAATCATCTTAAAAAATAATTAACTAAATATCACTTTCCAAATAAAAATGGCATCAGTTCTCGTGAGCGCTAAAGTTTCTGTTTTTTACAACAAGATTAACAAGACTTTCCCCAAGTCTTCCCAACGGTTCTACTTGGCACAAACACTAATTAAACACAAAAAACACAACCAAAACATAGGCTAAATAAATTATTTATTACTAAACAGGAGCAAAACAAGGAATAAAATTGGCTTGCCTCCCGACAAGCGCTATCGTTTAACGCCCCTAGCTAGGCATAAAAAGCAAGGATAGATCTAGGTATTGCCATCTTTGGTAGGCAATCCATAAGTGGCTCTCATAATAGATTCATAAGGTAATTTAATTTTATTTCTAGGAAAGTGTCATGCCTTTCCTTAACGGAAATTGGAATCTAATATTTCCTTCCTTCATATCAATAATTGCACCAATCGTTCTAAGGAAAGGTCTACCAAGAATAATAGGCCATGAAGGATTGCAATCTATGTCAAGAACGATAAAATCTACGGGCACATAATTCCTATTTGCAACAATAAGAACATCATTAATTCTTCCCATAGGTTTCTTAATAGTGGAATCCACAAGGTGCAAGTTTAAAGAGCAATCATCAAAATCACGGAAACCTAACAAATCACACAAAGTCTTTGGAATCGTGGAAACACTAGCACCCAAATCACACAAAGCATAGCATTCATGATCTTTAATTTTAATTTTAATAGTTGGTTCCCACTCATCATAAAGTTTTCTAGGGATAGAAACTTCCAACTCAAGTTTTTCTTCATAAGATTGCATCAAAGCATCAACGATATGTTTGGTAAAAGCTTTATTTTGACTATAAGCATGAGGAGAATTTAGCACGGATTGCAACAAGGAAATACAATCTATCAAAGAGAAATTATCATAATTAAATTCCTTGAAATCCAAAATAGTAGGTTCATTAACATCTAGAGTTTTGATCTCTTCAATCCCACTTTTATCAAATTTAGCATCAAGATCTAAAAACTCTGAATTTTTTGAACGCCTTCTATGTAAAGGTGGATCATATTCAGTCCCAAAATTATCAAGATTCATATTGCAAAACAAATATTTAATAGGGGACACATGAATAACTTTTAGATCTTCATCTTTATTATCATGGAAACTAGAAGAACATGCTCTTATAAAGGAATCTTTCTTAGCATGCATCCCAGCGGTTCTTTCTTTGCACTCATCAATGGAAATTCTCATGGCTTTGAGAGACTCATTGATATCATGCTTAGGAGGAATAGATCTAAATTTCAAAGAATCAACATCAAGAGAAATTCTATCAACGTTCCTAGCCAAATCATCAATCTTAAGCAATTTTTCTTCAATCAAAGCATTGAAATTCTTTTGCAAAGTAATAAATTATTTAATATTAGATTCAAAATCAGAGGTCATCTTAATATAATTTTCATTAGAATTGTTGTAGGAATTACCATAATTATTAGAGGAATCACTAGGATAAGGCCTAGGATTAAAATTTCCTCTATACGCGTTGTTACCAAAATTGTTCCTACCAACAAAATTCACATCCATAGATTCATTATTATTCTCAATCAAAGTAGACAAAGGCATATCATTAGGATAAGAAGAAACACTTTTATTAGCAAATAATTTCATAAGTTCATCCATCTTTCCACTCAAAACATTAATTTATTCAATCGCATGCACTTTCTTATTAGTAGATCTTTCAGTGTGCCATTGAGAATAATTAACCATAATATTATCTAGGAGTTTAGTAGCTTCTCCTAAAGTGATTTCCATAAAAGTGCCTCCCGTGGCCGAATCTAAAAGATTTCTAGAAGCAAAATTCAATCTGGCATAAAAATTTTGTATAATCATCCACAAATTCAAACCATGAGTAGGGTAATTACGTATCATTAATTTCATCCTCTCCCAAGATTGTGCAACATGTTCATGATCAAGTTGCTTAAAATTCATAATATCGTTTCTAAGAGAGATGATCTTAGTGGGAGGAAAATACTTAGAGATAGAAGCATCTTTGCACTTATTCCACGAATCAATACTATTTTTAGGCAAAGATGAAAACCAAGCTTTAGCACGATCTCTAAGCAAAAAAGGAAATAGCTTCAATTTAACAATATCATTGTCCACATCTTTCTTATTTGCATATCACACAAATCAACGAAGCTATTTAGATGGGTAGCGGCATCTTCACTAGGAAGGCCGGAAAATGGATCTTTCATGACAAGATTCAGCAAGGCAGCATTAATTTCACAAGATTCAGCATCGGTAAGAGGAGCAATCAGAGTGCTAATAAAATCATTATTGTTGGTATTGGTAAAGTCACACAATTTAGTGTTGTCTTGAGCCATCATGACAAGCAAGCAATCCAACACACAAGCAAACAAGAAACAGGCAAAAAGAGGCAAATAGAGAAAGAGAGGGAGGATAGAGAGAGAGGGCGAATAAAATGGTAAGGATGAAGTGGGGGGAGAGGAAAACGAGAGGCAAATGGAAAATAATGTATTGCGGGAGATAAGGGTTTGTGATGGGTACTTGGTACGTTTGACTTTTGCGTAGACCTCCCCGGCAACGGCGCCATAAATCCTTCTTGCTACCTCTTGAGCACTTGCGTTGGTTTTCCCTTGAAGAGGAAAGGGTGGTGCAGCAAAGTAGCGTAAGTATTTCCCTCAGTTTTTGAGAACCAAGGTATCAATCCAGTAGGAGGCTACGCGCGAGTCCCTCGCACCTACACAAAACAAATAAATCCTCGCAACCAATGCGATAAGGGGTTGTCAATCCCTACACGGTCACTTACGAGAGTGAGATCTGATAGATATGATAAGATAATATTTTTGGTATTTTTATGATAAAGATGCAAAGTAAAATAAAAGCAATGAAAATAACTAAGTATTGGAAGATTAATATGATGAAGATAGACCCGGGGGCCATAGGTTTCACTAGTGGCTTCTCTCAAGAGCATAGGTATTTTACGGTGGGTGAATTACTGTTGAGCAATTGACAGAATTGAGCATAGTTGTGAGAATATCTAGGTATGATCATGTATATAGGCATCACGTCCGAGACAAGTAGACCGACTCCTGCCTGCATCTACTACTATTACTCCACACATCGACCGCTATCCAGCATGCATCTAGAAAATTAAGTTCAACAGAACAGAGTAACGCTTTAAGCAAGATGACATGATGTAGAGGGATAAACTCATGCAATATGATGAAAACCCCATCTTGTTATCCTCAATGGCAACAATACAATACGTGCCTTGCTGCCCCTACTATCACTGGGAAAGGACACCGCAAGATTGAACCCAAAGCTAAGCACTTCTCCCATTGCAAGAAAGATCAATCTAGTAGGCCAAATCAAACTGATAATTCGAAGAGACTTGCAAAGATAACCAATCATACATAAAAGAATTCAGAGAAGATTCAAATATTGTTCATAGATAAACTTGATCATAAACCCACAATTCATCGGTCTCAACAAACACACCGCGAAAGAAGATTACATCGAATAGATCTCCACAAGAGAGGGGGAGAACTTTGTATTGAGATCCAAAAAGAGAGAAGAAGCCATCTAGCTAATGACTATGGACCCGAAGGTCTGAGGTAAACTACTCACACTTCATCGGAGATGCTATGGTGTTGATGTAGAAGCCCTCCGTGATCGATGCCCCCTCCGGTGGAGCTCCGGAACAGGCCCCAAGATGGGATCTCGTGGATACAGAAAGTTACGACGGTGGAATTAGGGTTTTGGCTCCGTATCTGATCGTTTGGGGGTATGTAGGTATATATAGGAGGAAGAAGTACGTCGATGGAGCAACAGGGGGCCCATGAGGGTGGAGGGCGCGCCTGGGGGGGGGGGGTGGTAGGCGCGCCCCCCTACCTCGTGGCCTCCCTGTTAGTTGCTTGACATAGGGTCCAAGTCTCCTGGATCATGTTCGGTGAGAAAATCACGTTCCGGAAGGTTTCATTCCGTTTGGACTCCGTTTGATATTCCTTTTCTTTGAAACCCTAAAATAGGCAAAAAAACAACAATTCTGGGTTGGGTCTCCGGTTAGTAGGTTAGTCCCAAAAATAATATAAAAGTGGATAATATAGTCTAATAATGTCCAAAACAGTAGGTAATATAGCATGGAGAAATCAAAAATTATAGATACGTTGGAGACGTATCAACAACTACTCAAGGAGGAGACCATGCGCAATGCCGCCATTAAGGAGAGAAGAGCCATGGCCGAGGAGAACAAAGCCATGGTCAAGCTCCTTTAAGAGGAGAACAAGATCATGTGATGAATCGAAATGAGATGGATGAGCTCACCAACGAATGGCATGACATAGCAAGGTTGGAGATCTTGGAGAGGAGGAGGCCAGCCACAAGAAGCCATGCAGTGCCATGGTTCGGTGAGCATGGTGGTTAGGTAAGTGGTGGTGGCAATGGTGGCGGTGAAGATTTCATCTTGTGATGATGATGATGGATGAGTGACGATGGATGCGATGTCTTTTGGATTGTGGCGTGAAAACTATGTTCAAATGTCGCCAAAACTGTGTTTGAATTCTCGAAATTTGGATTTTATTTGTCAAAATCGCGGTCAATTGATTTGTGTGGTTTTACGGTTTGAGGGCCAAAATCGGCAGCGAGCGGAACATAGCCCGCAAACCTGAGCGGTAAAAGATAATATTAGGGGATATTCTCTTTTACCGCTCGGGTTTGCGGGCTCTGTTCTCGACCTTTAAACCGTGTTTTTCTCGGCCCTTATCCGTGGTTTAAGGGTCGGGTCTGCTAGAGATGCTCTTAGGGGTGAAAGCTCTCTCAACAAATTGAGCATCCAATTTTAGAATTGGTCGATGATTTTGACTTGGTCAACATGTTGTGCTTTGTGGAGTGATCTGTTGATGGGTGGGCCTGTTGGTAAGTGGAGCGATATGAGTCGATTCAGGGCAATGATTTCGAGAGCCCACAACAATCCGAAGTTTGTTTTGCTCCTTTCCCTATTGATCAACTTGTGTTGACCATGTCTAGTATGCCTCAGGCCAGGTGTTGTCATGTGGCATGTGTTCCTGTCGCATGGCATCTCTATGGGGCACACGATTCTTTTACTGTTTGGGCTTGTTGTGTGGGCAGGGGAATGACCACACGAAGGTGGAGAGGGGAAAATTAGGGGTGATTATGCGCAGAGGCGGCTTGATGAGATCATGACGGCTGGGAGCACGCGACTTGAGGGGAGCTCAGCCTTTCCCGGTTGGGTGTTTGGCGGCTGCGAGCACACTGGCTGAGAAAGACGTAGCTCCCAGCTGGCAAGGTTCGACCGCTGCAACCTTGCCAGCAGGGAGCGGCCTTTCCCGGTTGGGCATTCGGTGGTTGAGACCTCATCGGCTGAGAGTGGTGTCTTTTTCGTTTCTTTGTTCGATGTCTTCCCATGGGACACTGTTCTTTTCACTCTTGTTCAGTATTAAGATTTTTCTGTGTTGCCTTCCTCATGCATTTGATTGTATGGCTATTATTAGTTGTTGCTTTAGAGCGTGCTGGTACATTAGAGTGTTTGTTGTTGATAGACTTGATGAGATTGGACTGGATTGATGTTGGATGTTTTTCTATTGGCTATTGAGTGCATGCTTGCTCTTACGACGACCCTTTGCTCGTGGGAACCTTTGGTTGTGTGCGTGGATTGGTGGTCCATGTTCTTTTTGTTGTTTTTCCATGACATGGAGAGAAATCTTTGGTTTCTATTTTTTGGTTTTGAGTTGTTGTGTTGTATTTTGTTATGCTGGTGTGTGGTAATTTTTTTGAGGATCGAAGAGTAACAACATTACTCCGGCGCCAACACATAGTCAACGGTCATCACTTCCTTCAAATCTTCTGGCACCCCTGCTGTTACTTGCACTTCCTCCATAGTCCTCGCCCTCGCAGCCAGGCAGTGGGCAAGGGAATTTTGTTTCCTACTTGTGTGCGTTACTAGGACTGATTGGAACTTTCCAAATTCCTTTTTAATATCGTATACCACCGAGAACACTCCAGAGTGATTATCAATGCCCGATTGCAGCTTGTTCGCAAGAAAAGCACAGTCAGTTTCCGCAATAATTGAACCAGCGAACGAGGTGGACAGGACGCGTAAACCCAACAGTAAGGCCCACACTTCTGCTTCCTCCACTCCTTCAGTCCTTTCACACTTCCTTGACGGTGAGGAGGACGAAGCCTTTGTAATCTCTTGCAACCGCTCCGATGCAGGTCTGTCCACTGTCAGCCAGGTAGGAGGCGTCACTGTTCAATTTTACACTTCCTATCACTGGAGGTATCCACGGATTCGATAGAGTTGCCTCTAAAACTCTCCACTCACAGCAGGTGATCGACATTGTTGTGGATACCGAGGTGGCTTGCCTGGCCGAGGCCTGGTCATTTCGTCGCTTGTTCTTTGATATTCCTGTCCCCTAGTCCGGCTCGCTGTCCAGACCGCCTAGTTTGACCTCGTACTAACTCAGGAAAGCAGCTGATCGCCCAATCAATTCTTTTCCAGAGTTATGAACGCACTCATATCTCAGAAACCAACATCGCCACAGTTACAGTAAGATTTTTGTCCTAGTCTCCTTGCAGCAGGGGAGTAGCAGATTTTGGAGCCAATCCTCTCCTGTGTTCCTAGACAGCACCTCACTGGGTAAGTCCCAGACTTTCCTCATTTTGTTCCTCAGCACCCTGCACTTAGTACAGGCAATCACGACATGGAATTCATCCTCTTCTCCATTGCCGCAAATCTTGCATATGTTATCCAACTCAAGGTTTCATTTCCACTTGTTTCTCTTTGTAGCCAAAGTATTCGTGGCTACCCTCCAGCCAAAAATTCAAACTTTCTCCAGGACCTTAGCTTTCCAAATCATGTCCCATATGCTGCGATCATCGGTAACTTGACTGGAGCTTGATGCAGCCTTGTTAACCTGGTTCTGTCGGGTAGCCGCAAGCCTATATGCACTGCGAACCAAGAACTTGCCATTTTTCTCAAGATGCCAAGCCAACACATCATCACCAACCGAGCTTGGCAATTCGATGTTACAGATAGCCTCCGCATCAAAAATGTAGAACAACCGATGGACTAATTCTGTGTTCCATCACTCCCTTCTGGCAAAAGCAGCTGGTTAACCCATCTTAGTCTGCAGTTTCAAATGAACTTTGTGGCTTTGAGACCTTCCTTCCTTGGGATCCATTTGTCACGTTGAATGTTGATCTTCCTCCCATTCCCAATCCTCCATATAAGGCCCTCTTTGAGCAGCTCGAGCCCGTACTCGATTCCTCTCCATCCCGGTGATGCATCTCAGGCGAACACCGTGTCTAATAGATCCCCATTTGGGTAGTATTTGGATTTCAGAACCATTGCACACATGCTTTCTGGTCTTTGGATCAACCTCCAAGCTTGCCTTGCGAGCAGGGCTTGGTTAAACAGCTTCATATCCCTGAAACCAATGCCCCCCTCTCTTAGGTTTGGTTATTTGTTCCCAAGACATCCATTGCACTTTCCTGCGACCATTTTCCTCTCCCCACCAGAACTCCCTAATGAGTTTTTCATATTTCTCGCAGAATCCTTGGGACACTCTAAAAACTCCCACACAGTATGCAGGCAAGGCCTGAAGCATCGACTTTACTAGAGCCTCTTTAGCTGCATGATACATGAACCTCTCTGACCAATCCATGCATCTTTTGACAAATCTTTCCATTATCGGTTGGAATAGAGAGTCTTCCATTCTCCCCTCTGGAGTGGGCAGTCCCAGATATTTGCTCTCAAAGGTTGCGGATGTGATCTCAAGCACTTGATTGATTTCCTTTTGGGCCTCATCCGGGCAGACCTTAAAGGTTGCTGATGTGTAGTAATGATCACTTGTAGTTCCTTCACGGTAATATGGAGTGTAACTGCCACCGATATTGTCACAGTATGGGATTGGCAAACCATTTTCATATGTCGTGGATATTTATGTGAGCAAGACCAAGGTTGATCCATGTTCATACGTTGAGTGCGATAGGTTGTCCTGATGTATATGCATGAGGATGCCGCAGTCCATCTGAGAAAGCGGTGAAGCAAAGCACGCAAAACGCTTCTAGTTATATAACTAATGTTGGTGGTCATGCATGGGACATGTACTCACCACTTTTAATTGATCAGGATTGGCCATCATTTTCAAACAAAAACTGAATCTTATCTTATCTAGTGACAGTGACAATTTTACAGCAAATAATACATGGTTTTGCAAAAAGAAAATGTATTTTGAAACAAGCATTTCTTTTTTCTAGATGATTTCACACCCCTTCATTTGTGACTCTCGGGAGCACAGACAATAGGGTTTCTCTGCCTCTGTTGACATCGTCGCTAGTCTACTTGTCTCTTGTGGCCTTAGAACCATGGAGACGCAGTGGATCCCAACCATGATCGATAGGAAGGCTCCATTTTTAGGTGTTATTTTATTTTAGTTAGGGTTTGTGTCCTGATCAGGAGGCGAGACGGCGGGGCTCCCTGAAAATAGGATAAGGTTCTATCCGTCTAGCCCTGTCCCGACTGTGCGTTTAGCGTTGTCGTGTGTGTGTGTGTCGAGGTGAGGTGTGCCTCCGATGGATCTCACGGGATTCTGTCGGTGTTTGTCTTCGGTTGATCCGCTTGGATCCAGTCTTCTTGCGCCTGCATTCGTGTATCTACATGTTGTATCCTTGAATCTGCATTTTTCCTCCTCGACGATCGTTGTTGTTCTGATGCGCTGATTTTGTGGGGCCTTAGCACGACGAATTCACAACTGTTAAGTATAACAAGGTTTGTCGTCTTTGATGAGGGAGGGACAACGACGACGGCATGCCTTCTGCTGGCTCAGCGCTTGTGGTCTTTACTCTTTTTTTTTTTGCAAGGAACTTACGATTGTTGCTAGATATGCAGCAGGTAGGCTACGGTCATACTGCTTGTGCTAAGAAAAAAAGGCCGATGGCCGTGCCCCAGGGAGGCAACGATGAGATAGACGTACTCACACAACGCCCAGCTATTGATTCCTTTTTCCCCCAAAAAAGGCTATTGATTCCTTTGCGTAGAAAAAGGAAGGCGATCGAGTCCTTCCCGTCTATTCCATCACACAGATGCAGCGAGCCAGCGATCCCCAATTGATGCCGCCGACAACCATATTGTTCGCGACTTCGCTCTCTTTTCTCTCCTAATTCCGACGATCGTCAGTTCGTCGTTTAGCCGAGACAGCGATCCCATCTCAGGCCGCACACCACCATAATGTTGGCGAGGTTGCGCTCCTTCTCTCCTATAATTCCGATCGTCAGTTTGTTGTCTCGCCGATTTCAGTTCCCAGACCCCCGATCGCGAGACGCTAATCAATACGCCACACTGCTATCCTCTTCCATCTTTTGGCACACACAGGTAAATCGCCGATTTGACCAATCCGAGGTATCATATTATCATTTCCTTATCTCTACCCTACATGATTTATTGCTGGAACCATTCAACATTTGATGTAGTTTTTTCCCAGCATTATGTGTTACTCCCTCCATCCCAAAATAAGGTTCTTTGATTTAGATACTTATTTCGGGACAAAGAGAATATTATTTATGTTGTGCAGAAAGTATGCATGGTAGCGATAAAAGGAAAATGAAAAGGTGTGGATGATTTCATACAATCACCGAGGGAGATATTCACAAAATTTTCAGTGTTGGAAAACTATCAAAGAACTATTTGAGGTCAACCATGACTTAACATAGGTTAAATGGTTTGATAACTCCACATCGAGGAATGTTAGAAGAAATTTTGAGATAATATGTGTAAATTATTTGATATGTTGATTTTGGATTCATTGGAGCGTTATTAATAATATTTCATACATATTAATATATTATTATTGCATTTATATTGAGGGCCTCGAGTTTTTGTTTCATCCCGGGCCCCCAAAATATCAGGACCGGCCCTGATGGCATATGAAACTAGATGTAAATTTTGATGTTCTTTGCACTGATTTGACAGTTAATAAATAGATGGGTGTGTCTAGGGCACATCTAGATGTGCCCTAGTTATTGCACATCTAAGTGAGTGAATCAAGCACAAAGAGGAAAAAAAATATCCATACGAATCTCGATGTAAGATCAATGACATAGGACTTAGATGTGCAATACTTATGACACATCTAGATGTGCTTTAGCAAAACTGTAAATTAGATTTGAATTTTTCTTCAAAAAGAAACTATCTTTTTGTGAGGTATATGCGAGACATGTAAGATTTTAGTAGTTCACTTGTTAGAGCAACTTTAACAGTTTTCCTATCTCTAATTTAACTGACGTTTACGAAAAGTTGGGACAAAAAAAAATCTATCCAACAGATCCGTAAACCTTCCTTAACTTTAAAGTATCCCGTAAATCAGCCTCAATCCTATCCAGGTTTACGGGAAGATGTCATTCCTATATAATTATGGCGGACTAGTAACCATCTCAAATTTCAGCGTGCGCCCTGCCGGAATGCCGCCGTGCGCGTCGCCACACTGGAGCGCCGCCGCTCGCGCCACCACCGCCGAATGTGTCGTTGCCTCGCCGGCGGCCACCCCGCGTCCGCGTCACCACCCCCTGGCGGCCATCTCACCGCCCATCGCCGGTGGCTGTTACGCGTGTCACTGACTGGTGGGCCCTAGCCATTTAGCTAGTTTTGTTTAATAACGAATAAAATAAAATAGTTTTAGAGGAAGAAGTTTTTGGAAACAGACGAAAGTTGAGAACTGTTGCTCTTGGTCCTTATGAGCATTAGTACTAGACGACAATTACAGTCACTTGTACTTTTTTTTTGAAAACTTTTCATCTATTCATCATCAATTATGGTAATACAATAAATACTAGAAATAATAAAAATTACATTTAGATTCTTAGACAACCTAACAACGACTACAAGTACCGAAGCGAGCCGAAGGCGTGTCCGTCATCGCCCTTCCCTCACTGGAGTCAGGCAAAACTTGTTGTAGTAGACAATCAAAAAGTGGCCGTGATAAGGCCCTATTGAACCAGCGCATCATAACAGCAACCGACGCCATTGAAGAGAAGCTTAGATCAAAAGAATCCAGCCTATAGACACACGAACACACACAAACAAATACCGGATCCATATGGATTCACCGAAGACAAACGCCGACCGAATCCCGCGAGATTCCCTGGAGACAAACCTTCACACGTCCTCTGATGACGCCAGAAGCACTATCTGACGGGGGCTAGGCGGGGAGAATCTTACTCCATCTTCAGAGAGTCGTCACCGCCTTGTCTCTCTGAGCAGGACACAGACCCTAAAAAAACTCAGAAAAGCATAATGAAAATGAAGCCCTCCCATCAGTAAGGGTCCGGATTTACCACGCCTCCATGACCCTAAGGCCACAGGAGACGAGGCAGACCAACGTCGACGCTGGCGGGAGGCAAAAAAAATCCTTGCAACGGCTGGTACGAGCGCCCTGGCGGCTTTGTAAGTTTCACTCGAATAAAATTGAGATAAAGAGATAACAAAATCTAGTTGATCGGGCATACAGAGTTGATCGGACCAGAAACGGCGAGTGCACAATTCCCAGGAGTCAGAACGGAAAAAATTAAAGGGGTAATTGGTGGTCCAAGTCTACTTAATTTGATAAAAATATGAAAAATCTGCTAAATGGGGTAATTGTTGTCACAAATGTGAAACTAGGGGTAACAAGTGGAATTAACTATTCACTCCGTTCCTGAATATAAGTCTTTTTAGAGGTTTTAAATGGACTATAACATACAAACATATTTTAGAATATAGATTTACTCATTTTGCTTCGTATGTAGTCTGTTGAAATCTCTAAAAAGACTTATATTTAGGAACGAAGGGAGTACTACTGTATTCGGTATTGCAAATTATCATAAGCAAGATTTGAATTTATAGGCACACAATAAAGATACAAATTATACATGAGCCACTAAACCGAATGGGTATAAATCAAACCAGCCAAATACATACACCATACAAAGCCAAGCACCTCACCTCACATGAATAGCTCTGACTAAAATATGAATGAAGATAGCATAACCAAGGAATAATTTTGGATCACACCTCTTGATTGGCATCGGTGATGGGGGTTCGAGGTCGACTAATACCTGCATGAGTGCAAAACGCCCAGAGGCAAGTGATGAGGTCGCCGCCTGACGACGCCAGTGCCTTGGCATGACCTTCGACGTCATTGGACGGGGCCAGGTAAATAATGAGGTCGACCCAGAATTGGGCCATTTCCTCCCACATCCTGCTCTTGTCCTTGTCAGCGCACTCCCTGCGCCTCTGGAACAACTTCACGCCATCCCGCGCCGTTGGGTCTTGGAGACGCTCCGTTGATTCAGCGTCCATGTCGAGCAGCGCCTGCTAGGGCAAGCCGCAGAAGCACCGACTTGACACTTTCTTCAGACAGCTTCTCATGTCATCATACCTGTCTGATACCCAGATCTCATTGTCCGGCAGAAGCTCCGGTGTGCGTGCCACAAGGTACATGCAGTACCTCGATAGTCTCGTTGCCACAATTCGGTGGTCGTTTTCCTCGCCGATCTTCTTCTTCTTCTTCTTGCTGTTGTCCTTTGCTCGCTTTACATGCATGTCCAGAAGCTCCGTGGCTAGGTGACATTGTAGGATGATGTCTGTAGAAGTCTTACCAAGACTGTGGAGGCCATGTATCTGTGGTAGTGAAACATTGTAAGTCCCGGGGTTGATGCTCTTCAAGGCCTTGACGATGTCAACCTTGGCCTTGGCTGGTAGTGTGACCTGATAGGTCCATGCTAGCATTTTGTGGACTGGCTCACAAACTTGGTGTGAGCAGCTAATCTCACCCACTGTATTACTATCTCTATTAGATACAACTCCTTTGTTCAGATTCAGTTACAACTTGGGAAGGAGGGAAGAAGGGGAAAGTAGATGCCGTGCCGTGCCTTGCCTTGTCCTTGATCCAAGCCCGGATGCAGAAGAAATGGATTGCGCTTGCTTAAGTAGAGGTGATCCACTTGGGGCCCACGTAGCGTCGGTTCGGCTGTGCGATCCTACGTGGGCGACTTGGGACGCGGCTTTGTCCCTGCGACGTCACTCGATCCGAGGTGGCAGCCATGGCAGCTGATTTGGCTGCCACGACAGCGTTTCTGCTGTCAGTAGTGCCTGGGTCGCTTGTAATGCCCCGAGATCGGGATTTGTCGGCACATTCGGGCGGTGTTGCTGCTTTAGTTTTACCTTGTCGAAATGTCTTGTAACCGGGATTCCGAATCTGATCGGGTCTTCCCGCTAGAAGGAATATCCTTCGTTGACCGTGAGGGCTTGTTATGGGCTAAGTTGGGACACCCCTGTAGGGATTTGAACTTTCGAAAGTCGTGCCCGCGGTTATGGGCAGATGGGAATTTGTTAATGTCCGGTTGTAGAAAACCTGAAGTTGACCTTAATTAAAATACATCAACCGTGTGTGTAACCGTGATGGTCTCTTTCTGGCGGAGTCCGGGAAGTGAACACGGTGTTGGAGTTATGCTTGACGTAGGTTGTTCTAGGATCACTTCTTGATCATAGTTTCTCGATCGTTCTTTGCCTTCTCTTCTCGCTCTCTTTTGCGGATAGGTTAGCCACCATATATGCTAGTCGCTTGCTGTAACCCCACCTCATACCTTTTACCCTTCCTATAAGCTTAAATAGTCTTGATCGCGAGGGTGTGAGATTGCTGAGTCCCCGTGACTCACAGATACTTCCAAAACCAGTTTGCAGGTGCCGATGTTCCCAAGCAGGTGACGCAACCAAGCTCAAGGAGGAGCTCGATGAAGATCTTGTCCTTTGTGTTGTTTCGTTCTAGTTGATCAGTAGTGGAGCCCAGTCGGGACGATCGGGGATCTGTGTAGCTTTTGGGGTAGTCTTCTTTTATTTTGGTTCCGTAGTCGGACCTTGATTGTATCTGGATGATGTAATGCTTTATTCATGTAATTGTGTGAAGTGGCGATTGTAAGCCAACTATGTATCTCTTTCCCTTATGTATTACATGGGTGGTGTGAATATTACCTCACTTGCGACATTGCTTTCAATGCGGTTATGCCTCTAAGTCGTGCTTCGACGCGTGGGAGATATAGCCGCATCGAGGGCGTTACATCGCTGACATCCCCTCCCCCTTGAGAGACGGCTTGCCCCCAAGCCGGCAGATTGACAAAACGCTCCTTCAGTTGAGCTGCGTCTTCCCAAGTGGCATCAAGAACCGCTGGATCAGACCAGCGAACCAAAATCTGTTCGCGGCGGCCTGTGGGTGTGAGCTTCCAGCGAGAGTTGAGGATCTCGACCGGTCGCAGAACATGCTCTAAAGGTTCAGGAAGATGCGCCGACGCCACTATGCCCTGGCTGAGTGCTGGACGGAGTTGGGAGACATGGAAAACATCATGTACCTTGGATCCTTCTGGTAATTGAACCTTATAGGCCACTGGGTTGATCGCCTGAATGATTGTGAAAGGGCCAAAGAATTTGAAAGCTAACTTGTGATTGGCGCGCCTCTCGACTGAAGTTTGAACGTATGGTTGTAACTTGACAAAGACAGAGTCTCCCACTTGAAAAGTCCGTTCCGTCCGCTTCTTGTCTGCTTGAATCTTCATAGTGTTGCAAGCTCTGCTGAGATGTTGTTTGAGCAGTTGTTGCATGAGCTTGGAGAACCATTGAGCGCCTGCTAATTCATCCAGTAGTTCATCAATCACCGGCATCGGATACTTGCTGACCACTGTCATGGAATTCAGACGGCGATAATCGATGCATAATCGCCATGTCCCGTCCTTTTTCTTGACGAGTAAAGCTGGGGAAGAAAACAGGCTAGTGCTCTTCTGAATTAATCCAGCATCGAGCAGCTCTTTAACCTGGCGCTCAATCTCATCCTTGAGTTCTGGTTTGTATCTATAGGGTCGCAAGTTGACTGGTTGAGCCCCTTCGATGAGAGGTATGCGATGGTCATATGCTCGTCGCGGTGGCAGGGAAGTAGGAGCCTCAAAAACTTCAGTGTATTGTTCCAAAACTCTCAAGATGTCTTGTGGTATTGGAGTGTCAGGCAGCCCTTCTTCTGATAGTGTCGACAACTGAACCACATAAGCCACTGATCCTTGTTTACATGACTTCAGCAATTCTTCTGTGGATATAGCAGAACACTGTTGCTGAGATGCAGAAATTGCTTTAAGTTCCACCTGGCCAGTAGTAGTGGTGACTGACAGATGTTGCGCCTCCCAGTCAATACACATTGGACTGTGCTGCCTTAACCAATTCATGCCAAGTATTGCATCATAAGCTCCCAACTGGATGATCTTAAAATTAGTGCAAAATTCATGTCCTTGTGTGACCCACGAACAGTTAGGAATGAACTTCTGGCATATAAGTGTGTTACCATCTGCTACCTTTACTTTGCAGGGCTTGACAAGGTTTGTTTGCCCTTGCATCTTTGCGGTGAGACGGGTGTCCACAAAGGAAGATGAACTCCCTGAATCCACCAACAGCAAGACCTCCTGATTCTGCAGCCATGCCTGAAGCTGCAAAACTCCGAGGTCGTCAGAGCCATCAATGGCCTGACGGGACAAAGTACACAGATTGTCTTCGTTGTACTGAACTTGATCTGCTTGCTCCGGTTCACGGTTGTCCTCGGAAGGGAACATATCCAAAAGTTCTTCGACGACATGCATTTGGACAGGCGTGGGGCAGGTGTGATCCTTGCCCCAACGCTCTCCACATTTGAAACAGAGGCCTCTGGCTCGTCTGAAAGCGCGCAAGGTGTTGATCTTGCTGCTATCAGGAGTTGCTCGTGCGGCTTCCGTGCCACGACGATCGTCAGCACTCTGCGTAGTAGAAGGTGGCCGACTGAAGAACGATGGCGCGGGAATGGTGCTTGATGCATATGAGCGAGGCGAAGGTGTACTTGAATTGGATCTGCCCTTGGAGTTCTGGAACATTGCCTCGCCATCTGCCACTTCCTCTTGAAGTAAGGCGAGCGAACACGCGGTGTCCAGGTCCTGCGGCCTCTGAATGAGAACCACCGCTCGCAAGTCCGATCGGAGCCCCTCGACAAAATGTGTCAGGAAGAACAAAGGATGAGTCAGTTCTGAATATGAAATCAAATGATGCATCAATGTTTCAAAACGCTCAATGTAATCAGCTACAGATGAGGTCTACTTGATCGCATAGAATTGACGGATCAATAGCTGATGCTTGTCCCGGCCAAAACGAGTGCAGAGCATTTCAGTAAAGGACTCCCAGCCCATGCCTGTAAGTTTACGCTGGACCGATTGCAACCAAATTGTTGCGGCACCAGAGAAATTAAGGATGGCCATCGGAACCCAGTACGAATCGTGTACTGCAAACATCTGAAAATATTATTCTGCCAGCGTACGCCAAAACTGTGGGTTGTCTCCAGAGAAATTTGGGAACGCTATCGTAGGGGGTGAATGGCCCATGGCCGACAGAACAGGTGCCGAAAGAGGAGGCTGGACGGTGACCATACCCGTGACCGGAGGAGCCGGCGGCGACTCGAGAGCCACCGACGGGGATCCTCCGGGGAAGTGCTGCACGCCGTGGCCGAACGGCCCGTGGGAGGTGCTCGGCTCCAAGGAGGGAGGTGGCTGCACGGGCGTCCCACTAGAGGCTGCCGCCGCTGCAGTAGATGCGGACTGCAGAGCGGCGACGGAGACCTCCAGCTTGGCAAAACGGGCCTCGAGTTCCGGCCGCCACGCGGCAAGCGCATTGATGCGCTCTGTCTGCGCGTCCAGCGCCTTGAGGAGATGCTCGGAGCGTGTGGTGGCGTTGTGTTCCATCGGCTCCAGGAGGGTGCGGAGCTCGGGTTCCATGGCGTTGACGAACGCCCTTTGGCGCCGCGTTTCCAGAGTGGCGAACGAAGCGGTGGTTGTGGCGGCGGCGGCGGCGGGGGGGGAAGGGTGGTAGGTGGTCTCTGATACCACGTTGTGAGCAGCTAATCTCACCCACTGTATTACTATCTCTATCAGATACAACTCCTTTGTTCAGATTGAGTTACAACTTGGGAAGGAGGGAAGAAGGGGAAAGTAGATGTCGTGCCATGCCTTGCCTTGTCCTTGATCCAAGCCCGGATGCAGAAGAAATGGATTGCGCTTGCTTAAGTAGAGGTGATCCACTCGGGGCCCACGTAGCGTCGGTTCGGCTGTGCGATCCTACGTGGGCGACTTGGGATGCGGTCTTGTCCCTGCGACGTTACTCGATCCGAGGTGGCAGCCATGGCAGCTGATTTGGCTGCCACGGCAGCGTTTCTGCTGTCAGTAGTGCCTAGGTCGCTGACACTTGGAGAATGGACACCTGCCTAATCTTGATGTTCTTGGTATTAACAGGTCTGCACAAAAGTCTAAATATGAGGCCAAGTGCAGACACCACCAAGAAGCGTGCTACAATGAAGCAGCCAATGATCGGCTTGAACAGCCAGTTCCAAAGGCAGTTCCCCGGAGCTATGTACAAGCATAGCAGGTGCACTAGGAACCAGTTGGAGAGAAGATATAAGGTGAGGAACTCCGTGACTTCAATGGCAAGGATGGCCATCACCGGCAGCAGGGCGATGATGAAGTAAAGAAGCAGGGTTTTGTTGCCGTCGTAAGTGACCACGATGGCAAAGATGGCTAGGATGTATATCAAGACGAAGAGGATGGAGAAGAAGAAGTTGAAGATGAAAAGCCAAGGAGCGGACATCACAACCGGGACGCCGTCCTGGTAGTAGTTGTCGAGGAAGTCGAGCTCTAGCTGGAGCACCCGAAATACCGCATGGGCGTTGTCTTCCACGTTGCTCTCTCCCTCGAGGGCGAGTAGGCCATGGAGCATTATCCCTCGTGCCATCTCTGAGCCAACCTCAACCATGGGATAGTGCTCGAACCGCCGTCGCATCAGCTTGAATAGAGAGAAGCTGAGGCATAGGCGGCGCCACCTCTTGGTGCTGAAGCAGCACAGTTCAAAAGTTGGTATTTTCTCCAATATGGTCTCTACGGTCACCAAGTCCTTGATCTTGCTAGCGTCGATGAGCAGATGAACGTGCTTCTGGACATCTTGGCCATCAGGGAACCTCCCGACGCCGTAGCCACAGTGTAAGGTGGTTCGTCGTACCTTGGGATCAGAATTCCTCCATGGCCCATCCTCTTTTCTCCTATCCTTTGTCTTGAGCATGAGCTTCTCCTCTCCCATCACCACGTACTTGCACTTGGTAATGTCGCCGTAAGGGTAAGGGGATCCACCGTGCTCCTGTATGATATGCTGCATGTAGCCTGCAATGAGGTGAGTGTTTCCCGCTGCCGTCAGCGAGTCCTGTGCCATCCATTTGTTGAGCACCCTTTGTCCTCGCTTCGCCAGGGCCAGTGACCATAGGATGACGAAGAGTGCCCCCATCTGTCCCGGTGACAAATAATTTTGGTGAAATCTCAGCCGAAATTCTCAGAATTAAGGGGTTCATTTGCAACATTTAATTTTCGATCTTCGCATTTTCTTGTTTTTTTTCTTTCTAACATGTGGATCCAAACACCATCACTAGAAAAAGAAGTAAAAAATGTGTGTAGAAAACCACAACTTGCTACCACTAAACCAGACTTGCTCTTGTGACTAAAAAGAATGAATTTAAGTTTGTCCAACAAATTTCAAAACTTTTGGCTGATAATTCTGAATCAACATTAATGCTCTTCGCAAAAAAGGAAACAACACTGGTGTGCTATTATTACGGAACTACATATAGAAATATACTAGCTTAGAGCGCAAGTATAAAAAGATGATGTAAGCATGCTATAAGAATTAATATATTATATATTTTTTGACTAAGTTGTACTCCCTCAGGTCCTTTTTACTCCGCGTATTAGGTTTGGGTCAAGTCAAACTTTACAAAGTTTGACCAAATATATATTTAAAAATATCAACATTTACCATGCCAAATATATATTTCATGAAACTACATTTCGTAATAATTCTAAGAATATTGATTTGACATTGTAATTCTTGATACTTTTTTCTATAGGTTTGGTTAAAGTAGAGATGCTTTGACTTCAGACAAAACTTAGAGCATCTCCATTAGACTCCCCAAGACGCCCCCCAAGCATCTTTTTTAGCGCTGGTTGTAAAAAATGCTCCCAGTTACGCCCCCACGACCTCGTTTTGCGCCGGATTTCAGCAAAAACAGCGCCGGCGACCCCGGGCAAAACCCAGCGCCCCGGGGGGCACTTGGGACGCCCGACGCTACTTTTCTTGTATGCAAACCCCATCCATCAGCCTCTCTCTTCTCTCTCCTTCCTCTTTTTCTGTCAGGCCCACCCCACCCACTTGCAGAAAAAGGGATCTCTCTCCTCTCTCTCTCTCCGCAAGCAGCAAGCAGAGCTCCTCGCTCCGGCCGCGCTCGCCGCCACGCCTCCTGGCCGCCGTCTCCTTGCTGCCCGCCGAGCCCTCACACTGACCGCAACGCCTCCTCGCCGCCCGCGCTCACCGCGCGCCCTCGCCTTGGCTGTCGTGCGCCCTCACCACGCCTCCTTGCCGCTCCCGCACGGCTAGACGAACGGGCCGCCGGGCAAGACAGCCGGAGTAGGCCGTCTCCGCCCGCGCACTCCACGGCGCCCTCGTCGGGCGGTCGAGCTCCAGCTCCACGGCATGGCCGAGGACGAGGACGACGCGGCGGAGGACAAGGACGGCACGGCACGGCTCGCCGGGCGCTCCAGCTCCAGCTCGCCCTGGCCGGCTGCTCGCATGGACGAGGACAACGCGGCGGAGGACAAGGACGGCACGACATGGCTCGCCGGGCGCTCCAGCTCCAGCTCTACCTTCGGCTCGCGTGGTCCTGCTGCTGCTCCTGGGCCCCAGCGCTGAGAGGCCGGCGCGGCTGGCCTGCTCCCCGCGTGCTGGCTGTCGCTGTCCGCCGCGTGCATGCGTGCGTTGCTCGCGGGCGTGTTGGCCGGGCTCCGCAGCCGCACGAGCATGCACAGGCTTGCATGCTGGTCGGGTTTGGTGGCCGCAGCCGCTGTGTGCTGGCCGTCACTATCGCGTGCGTGCGTGGTGTCACGACGCCGTGCTCGGAGCTCTCGCGTGCTAGCCAGTGCGTGCATGCGCAGCAGCAGCCATGGCTCGGCTCGGCCCCGCCCCGCTCCTAGCAGCGTCGTAGGAGAGCACGTAGCGGGAGCGGTCGGCGTGGTGTGCCTCGAGGTGGAGCACGGGGGCGTCGTCGAGGCCGCGACGAGGAGCCGGGAGGAGGCCGCAGCAGCCAGCGAGCCGGGAGGAGGCGGCGGAAGACAAAGACGCGGCCGTGCGAGTCCTGGGGGGCACAACGGCTGGAAATTTTTTGCACCCAAACGCAAAGTTAGCGCTGGGGCCTCCCCAGGAGGCCGAAAAAACGCCTCCTGGGAGGCACAACGGCTGGAGATGCTCTTATATGCAGACTAAAAAGGACCGGAGGGAGTATGAGCAGGAAAATAGGTTGTAGATTAAGAGCACCACTCCAAGAAACATTGTAAGAGTGTGAAATGAACCATGCATGTTAGCTATTAGCTAGGTTGACTATAGATTACATGACATAAAGATAAAGTCCAGCACTTGGTCTACTATCAACCATGCTACGCCTATAAGAGATCAATAGCTAACCAACGGCACTGACACATTTTGGTTTCTTAGACCATTTACAACTGGGCACCCTATATATGCCCCCAATGCCCGGGTCGGCTGCCAAGTCACTGCTCACACAAAAACAGCACCCAACCAGGCGACCCACAACCAGCCCAAATGTCGGCAATCCCGGGAGAGGGGGATGATATGAGGAGGCACGTACGCGCCCGGACACCGCCGCCAAGTAGGACCGGCCCGCTATGGCCTGCACCTCCCCCACCACTGTCCCCACAAAAACACCAACCGATCTGACGAACCCTAGTCAAACCCTACTCCTCCCAGCCCTCTCACCTACTCCGCTCCCCATCTCTCCTCCCCTTCCTCTCCCAATCTCTTCCGCCCCCTTCGCCATGGCCAGATCTAACAACAGTTCCCACAACGAGTCTGATCCCATGGACTAGGATGGCCCTCGTGAAGGAGGCTCTGGTAGTGAAGTGTCAGACGATGAGGAGCTCACGCTCCGCATCGCCATCAAGGGCTTCCTGCTGGACACCGGCGGGAGCTCGAGCCCCACGCATCCACCGCCAGCTCCTCTTTGTCCCGCCGTAGCAATGCGACCCAACTTGCTCCGTCGTCCAGCTCTGCACCGCTCCAAATTCAGAGCAGGGTGGCCCTCTCTCCTTCCCCTTCGGCGCCAGCTCCTCCCGAGTCGAGCTGGGTGCTCGTGTGATCGTGTCCACGGCTACTGAGAGGATGTAGTTATCGGAGTCAGAGGCGAAGGCCGCTGGCCGCGAGCGGCAGTGGGCCATGTAGAGGGAGGCGGAGGCCGACCCTTCCCACCCACGCGCCCGCTCCGTCCATGTCGACCCGAAGGAGCACCTCCTCCGCGAGGTCATGCGTCGTTCGCTTACCTCGGCGGAGACGGACGCTAGGCGACTCCAGCACAAGAATGTGATGGCGCTTTGGCTCGGGATCGAGGTGTCGAAGCGCCTTGCGAGGGAGAATGAGACTGCTAAGACCAGGGCAGAGCACCACACGAAGGAGTGGGACCGCGCCATCCACCGCCTCTCCGGCTACATCTCCTCGACGTCGGACATCAGCACCACCGGCACGAAAAATGACGATGAGGATCCTCCCTCCGCGGACGCCTACACACAACAGATGTACCACCGCTCCGGATACTGCAAAGGCAAGGGCCCAGACAAGAAATGGTGATCTCTGCCCCCTCTAGCTAATATAGTTTGTATCCAGTAATCTATCCTGCAAACTGTGTCTTTGGCTATGATGAACTATGCCCGACATGAACTATGTCTTTGGCTCTCATGAACTATGCCCGACGTGAACTATGTCTTTTAGGTCCGATGAACTATGCCCGGCGTGAACTATGTCTATCCTGCTATATATATATATATATATATATATATATATATATATATATATATATATATATATATATAAAATTCTTGTTCGAGCTATTGTCACGTTGATGATCTACGTTTGCATGCTTTGTATGAATTTGGGTGCGGGCATATTGTCACGTTGATGATCACGCAGCGTCTGGCCGAAGTGCCCGCGGCTAACCCAATTCCTAGCCGAGGAGAGCAAGCCGTCCATTGTGGCGTGTGCGCGCGCGCTGCATGCATGCATGGAGCCTGGCTATTTTCGTTGCTACGGCAGCACACTCCAAAGTCCAAACACGGTGGTCATATTATACAGGAGGACATAAAGGCATGCACGGATGCGCAACTTGCAACACAATTCATCAACAAGATCGATGCTTGCCTGATTATTCTTTGCTTAGGTAGCAGCTGGGTGTGCCATTTGAGCATATCATATTGCGTGGATGTTTAGTGTGGCGTACTCCCATGCTTTAGTCTTTTTGCCCCACCAGATCCCGGCTGAAAAAAGAGTAATGGGCTTTGAGATCAGGCTTCACCTATAGCTAGCTGCTGCCGCGGCAAGAGCGTCCGAATCTTGTGCTACTTTGGAACTTTCCGAACGGACAGAGACTCATGCGCGTTTGTAAGTGCTATAGGAATCTGATACATGCCTGTCTTAGTAAGCAAAGGGGAATGCTTCGTAGGAATATGGTTCCGATTTTTCCTAAATTTGGCAGTGTGTGACTGGAAATCTTTTCTTTTTTTCAATAGAAAGAGAAGGTATTTAAGCAATGTGTGTTTTGAGATAGGAGTACAATCAATCCAAGAGAATAAAACTGGGTCCAATAAAAAAAACAGGAATGAATTTATTAAAAGGGATTGAAAAGGGATAAGTACAAAGGGATTCAACGATATAAAAAAATCGAAAAGGGTGTAATAATCACTTCCTACGAATACCAATTAGTAAGATAATGTGGATGAATAAGATTTTGCTCAAATTTGGCTCGGGTTTGGCGGCATGGCAAAGTGGTAAGGCAGGGGACTGCAAATCCTTTATCCCCAGTCCAAATCTTGGTCTCGCCGGACAAAAAAATACTTAATATTTCTTACTGTACTGATTGAACTTGACAAATTCTTACCCTACATAAGCAAAATAAAAGAACTAGTCTTGTAAATATTGGATTTTACCATAGTTCTAGTTTTAAAAAAGACTGTCAATTTCTTCTTTAAAATAGGGCTCTCGCAGGGTTCTGGATAGTGGTCCAAAGCGATCCCAATAGGGATGAGGGATACATACTAATTAATTTCATAATTGATTCTATTTCGCAATTCATAACTATGAAAGTACAAGGTCCAAAATCTTGGTATCCAAATGTCCCTAAAGAATGTTCCTTTTTTTGTTTCTAGGATTGAAGAAGAGATTATATGAAAGACTATCAAGACTACCTAATTAACTCACACTACCTACACTAAAGTACTCCCTCCGTTCCATAATATAGAGCGCCCGTGTTTTCCGAGATCTAAATTTGACCATAAATTTAACCAACAAGATCGACTGCGGCGGGAGCAAAAATTATACCACCAAATTTGTATCGAAATAGCGAATCTAGTGGTATAAGTTTTGCTCCCGCCGCAGTCGGTCTTGCTGGACAAATTCATGGTCAAACTTAGATTTTGGAAAACGCAGACGCACTACATTGTGGAATGAAGGGAGTAAGGTCTACTGAATAAATTAGTCATATAATAATTTGCAACGAGTACTCGATAAGTATAATATCATATCTCCGAAGCTGAAGCAGATGTCTCTGCTACTGTGATGTATGGTATAAGAAGAATGGTTTCTACAATCCCTTTGGTTCCGAACTTGTGCTATATACTCCCTCCTGCGCAAAAAAATCTTGTCTTAAATTTGCCCAGTTCCTCTAGGCGTGGTGCTCGGCAAGGATTGGCGGTTCGTGCTGCATCCGGTGATCCGGCTTTCCGTCGGAGGTTGAATGATCTAGCGGCTGGTGCTGGTCGGTGGCCTCTGCAAGGTGTGGTTGGTTGCCCCGACAATGGGCTTCTTCGTCTGCGAGCTGGCTCGGTGGTGGTGCTAGGTGGGTGTTGTCGTGAGATGATGTGCGGATGAGGTGGTGCCGGGTGCTTGGGTGAAAACCCTGTAATGGTCGTGGCCGTGACCAGTGATGGCAGTGGTGGTAGCCATTATGTACCCTCTTGGAGGCATCGTTGTATTGTTGCCACACCCCTCCCGCATGGATCGCTGCAACTCCGGGGAAACCCTTGATCTTGTTTGATCGGAAGATGACAGCGCCTTGGTGTTGTATTCTCCCTAGGGGCTTCATCTTTGGAGATGGGTATTGACAAGCAGGACTAGCGGAAGACGATGGTGTTGGCTTCGAGGCTTCTGTGGCAAGATGATGGGGGGAGCAATGTCGGAGTCGTGGCTATGGTTGAGGTAGTCCACTCTTCTCCAGCGTGTCCGTGGGATTATCTCGGTTGGTTTGTTGCTGCAAAGTCGAAGTTGTGGTGGCGGGGCCCGGTGGCGTATGATGACGGGCAGCAGATGGTTCGTTCGATGATTTTCTGCGGCGCTAGCTATACCTAGTCATAGGTGCGCTGCCTAGTCACAGGTGGCTGAGTTTTGGCGCAGATCTTCATGCATCTCTCCACGGCCTCTTCGGTGTGGGTCGGGTCGACGATCGCGTATGGCAAAGTGGGAGTCGTTTGCTCAGCAGTCTGGTTTTCCCCCGATTAACTGAGAAACTCTTTTCTTAATGAATGCAGGAATCCTGCTATTTCAAAAAGAAAAAGAAAATATTTTGGTACTTAGGAACTTCTAGGCAGATAGATTATCAGGGTTTGTTCTGGCAATGACAGTTTTATGTAAGCCAAGCTCCTTTACTAGCAAGTAGTCCACAACACAACTGAATGTGGTCCAAACGTCCAATAGAACTAGCTAATGAAGATAAGAAGAACCGATATTAATCAGTCGACAATAAGAAAACACTTGTCAAACAGATAATCAAACACTCCAAGCGCAGAGATTGCGCACAGATTGTCCTATCTTGTTTCGGCACAATCACAATCAAAACTGGGTCCGATTCCAGCCATACATGTGCCATGTCCAACACACTGCTAGCAACGGCTGATAGATATCCAGCAAGTACAGCAAACACATGGAAAACTGAAAACTCGTAGCATTGCATGCATCTTCTTAACTAAGTCCTCCGCATGCAAAAGATGCACATAAAACAAGGTTACACTTACACATCACTATATCCTCTTAGTGGAAAATCAACCGAAAGAAAACCAAGCCACTCCCTACAGAACAACGCTAGCAGCTACAAGTTCCAGTCGCTTAGGGGTCAGGGTTCAACGACAATCGAAATGGGGTCGGTCAAACTTTAAAGCAGTCGTGGACCACAGCAACCCAGCCAAAACTCGGCAAACCATCATACATAAGAGAGCGCTGCATCGAGACAGCGCTCACATCCTGTCCTCCCTCCTGCGCGGGGCGCAGGTTATGATCTCGTCGACCCTCAGGATCATCTCCGCGGCCTCGGTCGCCGACAGGACGATGGCCTGCTTCACCTTGAACGCCTCGCATATCCCGCGCTTCTGCATGTCTCCCAGCTGCACCACAATAGACCATGTTAGTTTCAAAAATCACTCGTGTAATAACTACCTACATAGCAAGTCGGAGTCTTCTCAGTGAGCTTACCCCGCCGCTGATGACATCAATTCCAGCAGTGCTGTTCTCTTTGTGGTGCTCGGCTCGGAGCTGGGAGATCAGCTCAGCACTATCCAGACCAGCATTGTCAGCAATGATTGTTGGGATGGCTTGCAGGGCGCGCGAAAAGGCGTCAATCGCATGAGATTTCTTCCCAGGGGTCTTCCTTGCAAGTTCGTCCACCTCCTTGGACATCACCATCTCAGGCCATCCACCACCATATATGACACGCGTGTCAGTTACCGTCTGAGAAAGCACACATAGGGCATCATGCAAGGACCTCTCCGCCTCATCAAGTACATGCTCACTGTAGACAACAAGACACATGTATTCAGTTTGCAGCCAAACAAAACAGAATGCCTGAATAATACAATATTATCACTGCATGATAAGGAGCTACACCAAAAATAAATAAGGCATACCTTGCTCCTCTCAGGACAATGGTGCATGCTTGCCCCATCGCAACCCCGGAGAAATGAATCAGCCTGTCCTCCCCAATCATAATCTCTTCGATGAGCTTGCAGTGCCCAAGCTTAACAGACTCTGGGTTGTCAAAAGTTGATGCAATATCACCTCCAGTGACAAGAGCTAGCCGCTCGATGCCCTCAAAGTCAGCATGCTCAACTGCGAGTATGCCAGCATCAGCAAAAAGTTCTTCAGGGAAGTTGTAGATTAGCTGCCTGTTGACAAAGCAGTTTATCCCGTGGCCAATGATTTTCTCAACTTTCTCTCTCATTTTCTGTTTCTCAGCAGCTTCAATATCTGCAACCTTAGCCATCGAATCCACCCGGACACGTGCCCCATAAATCTTAACTTTATCTGTGTCCATAGCAGTGTTTGCAACCAGAATATTAGCGTTTTCAATACGCTTTGGTTGACCAAGGCCAATCTTCTTATCAAGAATGAACCTGCAAAATAGATTGAAAATGGTATATGTTTATCAGTCTGTTTGTAACTGATATAGAACCATAATATAGTTGGGATAAAAAAGAACAAGGGTTTGAAAGAACATACCCTTCATCCAAAAAGGAATCCTTGAGAGAACCTCCCGGTTTCTTCAGAATTTGGATTGATTCCAAGTTGGTGCTACCCTGCCACCAATGAACAAGAAGTGTGGTGCATACCAAATCAACATTTTACTAACAGAACGTACCAATGTGAATGGATAATTATGAACGAATGAATTAGACTTCAAGCAACACCCCACATATAGAAAAGGTATGGTATGACCAACTTCCCCCAATCATTTTTACCTTAAGCCTGAGGACAGCATCAACTGCAAGTTCAGCAAAATATTCCTTGTCCTGGGAGAGAATTTTTGAACTAAGCGTAGTCATGGCAATGTTCATGAGATCTGATCTGAACTTGTCTGCAGCACCAATGAAGGTTTATTGTCAGAATACCATTCCTGGTGGCAAACTCTTAATATATAAACCATAATATAAAACATAATGACTGCAATAAACTTTAAACATCTGACTGAAAATTACTGCCAGGTCAATGCCAAGTCCCAACTAGGAAATCAGCGATGCCAGGTGCTAAGCTAGTATTCCAGGAAGTGATGCTCATTACAAGATAAAATGAGGAAAATAAGTATCCGCCCCAAGGATTAATGCAAACATAAATTTTGTCGCACATAACATAAGTACTTACTAGAAGAAGATTACATAGTGTTTAAATATAGTTAAGAAATCATATATGAGAAAGTAACTAAATAGGTGACCTGTATTGTCTTTGTTGTCCATGGTCCTTTTCAGCAACGCATTTCTGGCACACTCAGCAGCCATTCTGTAACCTAATAGTACAGAGAGATGATAAAGCATTAGAGATGTTGAAATGTAACTAAATGATTAGCTATATATCTGCAAACAGTTCCATCATGCATCCATGTGTATCTCTCAAATATCATGTGTATCATTTCTGCATTAATAAGCAAGCCAAAAAGATTAGAAATGAAGACGCAAACATGAAAATGGAACAGAAAACAAAGGGTCATAGTTGTCCATCGCCAACATGACATCAACACAGAAGTGCAATGCTTTCATTTTTTTTAAGGTACTGTCTTACTTTTAAAATCCGGAAGTTGCCTAGACTAAGGGAGCTGCTTTTAATCATTTAAACATGACAAATTGAAAAACAAAGTATGTAAGCATGAGATGTCATTTTCCAAACTTCACATGTCTTACTGATCTGCAGATGTTGTTATTGTATCATTACTCGCCAAAAACTTAGTAACATGTATTGAGGTGGTAACCAAGAGTTGCACAATTTTAAATGTTAGGGATAACATGTTGAATAAACTGTGTCTAAAATGAGGATTACCTGCAATAATAGTCATCGGATGAATCTTCATGTTAACCAACTTTTCTGCCTCCCTCAACAGTTCTCCAGCCAAAACAACAACAGAAGTTGTTCCATCACCAACTTCATCATCTTGGACTTTTGAGATGTCTAACAATCATTAAGGACTACATTTTCTTTCAATTAGGGAGAACATCCATACAACCAACTAATCAAATGGGGTCAGGAGAAGCTACAAGAAGCCTATATTGCCAGATCTAGAAACAAGCATCATCTCAGCAGGAAAACCATCAAGCAGTAGGCTCAAACAAAAGGATACCAACAAGGACCTTGGCAGCAGGGTTGTCGATATGAAGCGACTTCAAAATGGTAGCACCATCATTTGTAACGGTGACACTCCGCCCTCGGCCAGTCGACTGAAGGATCTTGTCCTGGACATAAACAAGGTAACATGTAAATTCCAAGGAAAATCCTCCAGCACTCGATTGGCTGGCGCCATCTTTTGCCCAAACTGCATTTTTTTTCTCTGCGAGCAGCACGTACCATTCCTTTTGGTCCCAATGTGGTCTTGACTAAGTCTGCGATCGCCATGGCACCTACAAAAGATGCCTGCCAGGGGGGCGAAATCAAATGAATCAGAACCCCACATAAACAAAGAGGCTGAACAATGATTCTACAAAGTATTGCCTCCGTTCATAAATAAGTGAACTAAAACCACATCACTTATTTATGAACGGAGGGAGTGATATTCAGCTTCTGCGGTTGAAGGAGAGCGGTAAACGCATTGCGCACAGTTGCAAAAGCACATTATGCAGCAGCAATACAGCATCAGTGTGTGCGTGTGTGCCGCCGTAACCTACAGATCCTACTACGCGAAGCCGACGGTCAGGTTGCTGATCTGGCACTTGCCGAACTAACAATCTACGGATTTTGCAGTCTAAATGAGATCAGTAAACTAATTGCACACAGTTGCAGCAGCGCCATCGAACCAACGGAGGAACGAACGAACCGACCCGGTCAGACCAAGAAGGAAAACAAGCAGATCAGATGGGAGGCGGGTGGTTACCATCCTGGCGCGCTCGCCCTTCTCCTGGATGGCGTCATCCTTGAGCACCCTCTCCATCTGCCCAACCACGGAGAGAGCCAGAAAAAATGTCAGGAACGCGTCGCGCTGATCCGGCCACGGAGAAGAGAACTGACTGGGGGGCGGTCGGGCGGGGTACCTCGGGGGCGGGCGACGGGGCGGAGGCGGGGGGGAGGTAGGGGGCGGGTGGATCTCGTCGTCGGGGAGGATGCAGAGGCGGCGGTGCGGAGCAGAGGAAGACACACAGCAGCAGCAGTCTAGGGCTTGCTTAAACGGGGCGCGTCTACGGGAGCGAGCGCGATGGCACCGTCGCTCATAGCAGCCCGCGTATGGGCCAGGCCCAGCCCGCAAGTGTGCATATGGCCAGATTGCTAGAAAAAAGAAAACGATCGCTAGTTTCGGCCCGCCAGGCTGCCTAGACCAAGACTATATGCGGGGTTGCTCTGTTTTCCCTTTTTTTTCTCTCTAAATGTTCCAAAGTTTTACTATCCTTATAAAAACACGAATTGAAGAATGTCAAAAACGTTTGATTTTATTTGTAAATTTGAGAAAAATGATCACCATTCTAAAAAAAATCAGAATTTAAAAAGTATCCGGTCTTTTTACAAATGTTCGTGAATTTGAAAAAATAATCACGACTTTTAGAAGAGTCGCTCTCGGCGGTCCCCACCTGGGCCAGGCAGAAAGTTATGAGTAATTTTATAATCATTCCTTTATTATGTTAAAAAAATCTTACTGTATTATTTTGCTAAAACAAGTTAATATTTTCATACAAAATTTAGAAAACTTGTTCATGTACTTCTCTAAATTCTTCTGCTAATTTTTATAATATTTGTTTCGAAAGTATTATTGCATTTTGAATGTATGTTCAACGTATTTTTCAAATATTGACCATAAATTTTTGAAGAAATGTTGAATGTGTGTTTAAAAATTATTTACCATGCATCAATAAAATGTTCACATGTATTTCAAAAATCAACATATACGAAAAATATACAACGTGTGTATAGAAAAATTTCACCATGTATTGGAAAAATGTTCATGGTATATTAAGAAAATGGTTACCATGTATTCAGAATAATGTTCAACATGTACTTAAAAAAATGTGAACGTGTATTCAAAATGGGGAAAATAAAATTGAAAAAGGAGAAGAAAACAAGAAGAAGCATGGAAAACATAAAAACAATGGGGGTAGAAAAATTGAAAAAAGCAGAGAAAAATATCGAATAATCGACAAATCACTAGCCAAAGAGAGGAAACATACAAAACTATCTTGCACAAACCAGAAAAAATCGATCAGATGGCTCCGCCTCCGCTCTCTCCACCATTGGGTCGACTTAGATTATGGCGCCCTATCGGCGTTGTGGTGCCTTTATGCCTCACTCTTAGCGAACACTAAGGATGCGTCGGTTGTAGCGGGGCCACCTGGGTCGGGCCGGAAATTACCTGCAATTTCCTTCTTATTTGTTTTTTTGTTAGAAATCTTAATGCATTTTTCATGAAATTTGCCAATTTTCCGACTAAAAGATAGAAAAAATGTTACGTACTTTTAAGAATTCTCCACGAATTTTAAAAAGTGTTTGTGCACTATGCTCAAACATATTTAAAAATATTCACCATGTATTTAGAAAAATATTGAATGCGTGTTCCAAAAATATTAACCGCATTTAAAAAAATGTTCACATGTATTTAAAAATTCGACATGTATTTGAAAACTATTCAACATGTCTTTAAAAAATATTCACCGTGTGTTAAAAAAATGTTCACAGTATATTTACAAAATGGCCAACGTGTATTCCCAAAAAATGTTCGGGGTTGGAGAGTTGGAATCGGAGAGGAACGTGGGGGTGATCACCGTCGTGGGTTTGGACGGCGTGAGTGCTTCTCAAGTTGAGGTGTCCGTGGATGGTCGAGGGGCCGGCGCAGCGGCAGATCGCGGCGATGGGAGCAAAGCAAACACAGGAGGATGTGGGGAGATTAGATAATTTGCCCCACATAGCTTGGGCACTTGATAATTTGCCCCACTTTGCTTTAGTTGATTTGTCCCATAATACCATGATTTATTGATCATTTGTCCTCTTTCTTGATTTAATCTATTCTTAGTATTTTTAGTCCATAAAATGAACGCGAAATTGAAGGAAATATGCAATAGAAGCAATTTTAAATGTTATTAATTATGTTTTATGTTTTATGTTTTGTGTTGCAATTGCAATGGCTCTCGAGTTTGTATATCCAAGAGGCTGAGAGAAAAAACTCATTTGCATGTATCGTGTATGGAATAATAAATTGTAAAATTAATTCTTAGTCGCGCCTCTAAGACTGGCTCAAGTGTTGCATTATGATTTCGTTTTCCTGAACACGGGCATGATTTAGTGTAACAATAGATAGCAGCAACTTTGAGGACACACTTTCAGTAGAATACTTGTGTTGAACAAACCCAATTGATTGTTATACTTTGATATCACATTGTCACTAAGTTATAAGTATCATCATAGAGAAGTTAACGTTCGTATAGTTCTTTGCATCATGAGAGTATCGAGTACCTTCATGCCAACTCAGTCTCTCGGAGGTGCTCATAAGGATAGGGGGTGTGTGCGCACGTGCATTTATAGAGGTGAGTGTATGCGTGTACATAGGAGTGCTTGCATCTATACTGTGTTCAAAAAAGAGTACCTTCATGCCGGAAGGTGTACCTTGGGGGTCATCAAGCGTCAGGCGTAACAGGGTGATCACAACGGCAACTTTCGGGTACATCAGAAAAGTATGACAAAGGTACTTCATAGCTCAAGATTGGTATTTTCTCCTTCGACGGTGGAGGGATATTATTAGGGCCTTCCCGGTGTGATGGTATCCATCATCGTCATGCCAGACACAGCATGATTTGGTCACGGGGATGCTAGAACATGGGATGAGAAAAGAGAACAAAACCATTAATGAGAAAACTGGCATAGTGACCAAGCTATTGATTCATGGGGATGCCGATAAATCTCACCTCAGTGCAACGGCGGCACACACCTTGTCTAGCGTCGTTGGTCCATGTTGCTGTTGGAAATATGCCCTAGAGGCAATAATAAATTGATTATTATTATATTTCCTTGTTCATGATAATCGTTTATTATCCATGCTATAATTGTATTGATAGGAAACTCAGATACATGTGTGGATACATAGACAACATCATGTCCCTAGTAAGCCTCTAGTTGACTAGCTCGTTGATCAACAGATGGTTACGGTTTTCTGACCATGGACATTGGATGTCGTTGATAACGGGATCACATCATTAGGAGAATGATGTGATGGACAAGACCCAATCCTAAGCATAGCACTAGATCGTGTAGTTCGTATGCTAAAGCTTTTCTAATGTCAAGTACCATTTCCATAGACCATGAGATTGTGCAACTCCCGGATACCGTAGGAATGCTTTGGGTGTGCCAAACGTCACAACATAACTGGGTGGCTATAAAGGTACACTACAGGTATCTCTGAAAGTGTCTGTTGGGTTGGCACGAATCGAGACTGGGATTTGTCACTCCGTGTGATGGAGAGGTATCTCTGGGCCCACTCGGTAGGACATCATCATAATGTGCACAATGTGATCAAGGAGTTGATCACGGGATGATGTGTTACGGAACGAGTAAAAGAGACTTGCCGGTAACGAGATTGAACAAGGTATCGGGATACCGACGATCGAATCTCGGGCAAGTATCGTACCGCTAGACAAAGGGAATTGTATGATTAAGTCCTTGACATCGTGGTTCATCCGATGAGATCATCGTGGAACATGTGGGAGCCAACATGGGTATCCAGATCCCGCTGTTGGTTATTGACCGGAGAGTCATCTCGGTCATGTCTGCATGTCTCCTGAACCCGTAGGGTCTACACACTTAAGGTTCGGTGACGCTAGGGTTATAGAGATATTAGTATGCGGTAACCCGAAAGTTGTTCGGAGTCCCGGATGAGATCCCAGACGTCACGAGGAGTTCCGGAATGGTCCGGAGGTAAAGAATTATATATAGCAAGTGCTATTTCGGCCACCGGGACAAGTTTCGGGGTCATTGGTATTGTACCGGGACCACCGGAAGGGTCCCGGGGGTCCACCGGGTGGGGCCACCTGCCCCGGGGGGCCACATGGGCTGTAGGGGGTGCGCCTTGGCCTACATGGGCCAAGGGCAACAGCCCCTAGAGGCCCATGCGCCAAAGGGACAAGAGGAGGGGAGAGTCCTAAAAGGGGAAGGCACCTCCGAGGTGCCTTGGGGAGGATGGACTCCTCCCCCCCTTGGCCGCACCCTTCCTTGGAGGAAGGGCCAAGGCTGCGCCTCCCCCCTCTCCCTTGGCCCTATATATAGTGGGGGGAAGGGAGGGCAACAATACCTAAGCCCTGGCGCCTCCCTCTCCCTCCCGTGACACATCTCCTTCCTCCCGCAGCGCTTGGCGAAGCCCTGTTGGAATCCCGCTACTTCCACCACCACGCCGTCGTGCTGTTGGATCTCCATCAACCTCTCCTTTCCCCTTGCTGGATCAAGAAGGAGGAGACGTCGCTGCTCCATACGTGTGTTGAACGCGGAGGTGCCGTCCGTTCGGCGCTAGGATCATCAGTGATTTGGATCACGACGAGTACGACTCCATCAACCCCGTTCTCTTGAACGCTTCCGCTTAGCGATCTACAAGGGTATGTAGATCCACTCCTCCCTCGTTGCTAGATGACTCCATAGATAGATCTTGGTGACACGTAGGAAAATTTTGAATTTATGCTACGTTCCCCAACAGTGGCATCATGAGCCAGGTTTATGCGTAGTTTCTATGCACGAGTAGAACACAAAGTAGTTGTGGGCGTTGATTTTGTTCAATATGCTTACCGTTACTAGTCCAATCTTGATTCAGTGGCATTGTGGGATGAAGCGGACCGGACCAACCTTACACGTATGCTTACATGAGACCGGTTCCACCGACTGACATGCACTAGTTGCATTAGGTGGCTGGCGGGTGTCTGTCTCTCCCACTTTAGTCGGATCGGATTCGATGAAAAGGGTCCTTATGAAGGGTAAATAGCAATTGACATATCACGTTGTGGTTTTTGCGTAGGTAAGAAACGTTCTTGCTAGAAACCCATAGCAGCCACGTAAAACATGCAAACAACAATTAGAGGACGTCTAACTTGTTTTTGCAGGGTATGCTATGTGATGTGATATGGCCAAAAGGATGTGATGAATGATATATGTGATGTATGAGATTGATCATGTTCTTGTAATAGGAATCACGACTTGCATGTCGATGAGTATGACAACCGGCAGGAGCCATAGGAGTTGTCTTAATTTATTTATGACCTGCGTGTCAACATAAACGTCATGTAATTACTTTACTTTATTGCTAACCGTTAGCTGTAGTAGTAGAAGTAATAGATGACGTGACAACTTCATGGAGACACGATGATGGAGATCATGATGATGGATATCATGGTGTCATGCCGGTGACAAGATGATCATGGAGCCCCAAGATGGAGATCAAAGGAGCTATATGATATTGGCCATATCATGTCACTATTATTTGATTGCATGTGATGTTTATCATGTTTATACATCTTGTTTTCTTAGAACGACGGTAGTACATAAGATGATCCCTCACTAAAATTTCAAGAAAGTGTTCCCCTAACTGTGCACCGTTGCGAAAGTTCGTCGTTTCAAAGCACCACGTGATGATCGGGTGTTTGATTCAGACGTTCACATACAACGGGTGTAAGACAGATTTACACATGCAAACACTTAGGTTGACTTGATGAGCCTAGCATGTGTACAGACATGGCCTCGGAACACAGAAGACCGAAAGGTCGAGCATGAGTCGTATGGTAGATATGATCAACATGAAGATGTTCACCGATGTTGACTAGTCCGTCTCACGTGATGATCGGACACGGCCTAGTTGACTCGGATCATGTAATCACTTAGATGACTAGAGGGATGTCTATCTGAGTGGGAGTTCATAAGATGAACTTAATTATCCTGAACATAGTCAAAAGGTCTTCGCAAATTATGTCGTAGCTCGCGCTTCAGTTCTACTGTTTAGATATGTTCCTAGAGAAAATTTAGTTGAAAGTTGATTATGTGGACTAGGTCCGTAAACTGAGGATTGTCCTCATTGCTTCATAGAAGGCTTATGTCCTTAATGCACCGCTCAGTGTGCTGAACCTCGAACGTTGTCTGTGGATGTTGCGAACATCTGACATACACATTTTGATAACTACATGATAGTTCAGTTGAACGGTTTAGAGTTGAGGCACCGAAGACGTTTTGAAACGTCGCAAAACATATGAGATGTTTTGAGGGCTGAAATTGGGATTTCAGGCTCGTGCCCACGTCAAGAGGTATAAGACCTCCGACGATTTTCTTGGCCTGCAAACTAAGGGAGAAAAGCTCAATTGTTGAACTTGTGCTCAGATTGTCTGAGTACAACAATCGCTTGAATCGAGTGGGAGTTGATCTTCCAGATGAAATAGTGATGGTTCTCCGAAGTCATTACCACCAAGCTGCTTGAGCTTCGTGATGAACTATAATATATCAGGGACATATATGATGATCCTTGAGATATTCGCGATGTTTGACACCACAAAAGTAGAAATCAAGAAGGAGCATCAATTGTTGATGGTTGGTGAAACCACTAGTTTTAAGAAGGGCAAGGGCAAGAAGGGATACTTCATGAAACGGCAATTCAGCTGCTGCTCTAGTGAAGAAACCCAAGGTTGAACCCAAACCCGAGACTAAGTGCTTCTGTAATAAGGGGAACAACCACTGGAGCAGAATTACCCTAGATACTTGGTAGATGAGAAGGCTGGCAAGGTCGATAGAAGTATATTGGATATACATTGTGTTGATGTGTACTTTACTAGTACTCCTAGTAGCACCAGGGTATTAGATACCGGTTCGGTTGCTAAGTGTTAGTAACTCGAAATAAAAGCTACGGAATAAACGGAGACTAGCTAAAGGTGAGCTGACGATATGTGTTGGGAGTGTTTCCAATGTTGATATGATCAAGCATCGCACGCTCCCTCTACCATCGAGATTGGTGTTAAACCTAAATAATTGTTATTTGGTGTTTGCGTTGAGCATAGACATGATTGGATTACGTCTATCGCAATACGGTTATTCATTTAAGGAGAATAATGGTTACTCTGTTTATTTGAATAATACCTTCGATGGTCTTACACCTAAAATGTTATTGAATCTCGATCGTAGTGATACACATGTTCATGCCAAAAGATAAGTAATGATAGTACCACCTACTTGTGGCACTGCCACTTAAGTCATATCGGTATAAAACGCATGAAGAAGCTCCATGTTGATGGATCTTTGGGCTCACTCGTTTTTGAAAGGTTTGAGACATGCGAACCATGTCTATTGGTATATATGCATGAAGAAACTCCATGCAAATGGACCGTTTGGACTCACTTGATTTTGAATCACTTGAGACATGCAAATCATACCACATGGGCAAGATGACTGAAAGCCTCGTTTTCAGTAAAATGGAACTAGAAAGCAACTTGTTGTAAGTAATACATTTTGATGTGTGCAGTCCAATGAGTGCTGAGGCATGTAGTGGATATCGTTATGTTCTTACTTCACAGATGATTTGAGTAGATGTTGAGTATATTTACTTGATGAATCACGAGTCTGAATTATTGAAAGGTTCAAGTAATTTCAGGGTGAAGTTGAAAGATCGTCGTGACAAGAGGATAAAAGATCTATGATATGATCATAGAGATGAATATCTGAATTACGAGTTTGGCTCAGAATTAAGACATTGTGGAAATTGTTTCACAACTAATACAGCCTGGAACACCATAGTGTGATGGTGTGTCCGAACATCATAACTGCACCCTATTGGATATGATGCATACCATGATGTCTCTTATCGAATTACCACGATAGTTTATGGGTGGGCATTAGAGACAACCACATTCACTTTAAAAGGGGCACCATGTAATTCCGATGAGATGACAACGTGTGAACTATGGTTTAGAGAAACCTAAGCTGTCATTTCTTAAAAGTTTGGGGCTACGACGCTTATGTGAAAAAGTTTCAGGCTGATAAGCTCGAACCCAAAGCGGATAAATGCATCTTCATAGGACACCCAAAACAGTTGGGTATACCTCCTGTCTCAGATCCAAAAACAATAAGGGATTGTTTCTAGAATCGGGTCCTTTCTCGAGAAAAAGTTTCTCTCGAAAGAATTGAGTGGGAGGATGGTAGAGACTTGATGAGGTTATTGAACCGTCTCTTCAACTAGTGTGTGGCAGGGCACAGGAAGTTGTTCCTGTGGCACCTACACCAATTGAAGTGGAAGCTTATGATAATGATCATGAAACTTCAGATCAAGTCACTACCAAACCTCGTGGGATGACAAGGATGCATACTACTTCAGAGTGGTACGTAATCCTGTCTTGGAAGTCATGTTGCTAGACAACAATGAACCTACGAGCTATGGAGAAGCGATGGTGGGCCCGGATTCCGATAAATGGCTCGAGGTCATAAAATCCGAGAGAGGATCCATGTATGAAAACAAAGTGTAGACTTTGGCAGAACAGCTCGATGGTCGTAAGGCTGTTGAGTGCAGATGGATTTTAAAAGGAAGAGGGACAATGATGGTAAGTATCACCATTAAGAAAGCTCGACTTGTCGTTAAGATATTTTCCGACAAGTTCAAGGAGTTGACTGCGATGAGACTTTCTCACTCGTAGCGATGCTAAGAGTCTGTTGGAATTATATTAGCGATTACTGCATTATTTATGAAATCTTGCAGATAGGATGTCAAAACATTGTTTCCTCGACATTTTTTTGAGGAAAGGTTGTATGTGATACAAACCGGAAGGTTTTGTTAATCTTGAAAGATGCTAATAAGTATGCAAAGCTCCAGCAATCCTTCTAAGGACTGGAGTAAGCATCTCGGAGTTGGAAGGTATGCTTTGATGAGATGATCAAAGTTTTTGGGTTTATACAAAGTTTATGAGAAACTTGTATTTCCAAATAAGTGAGTGGGAGCACTATAGAATTTCTGATAAATATATGTTGTTGACATATTGTTGATCAGAAATGACGTAGAATTTCTGGAAAGCATATAGGGTTATTTGGAAAGTGTTTTTCAATGGAAAGCCTGGATTAAGCTACTTGAACATTGAGCATCAAGATCTATAAGGATAGATCAAAACGCTTAATGGTACTTTCAAATGAGCACATACCTTGACATGATCTTGAAGGTGTTCAAGATGGATCAGTCAAAGAAGGAGTTCTTGCCTGAGTTGTAAGGTATGAAGTTAAGACTTAAAGCTCGACCACGGCAGAATAGAGAGAAAGGACGAAGGTTGTCCCCTATGCTTAAGACATAGGCTCTACAGTATGCTATGCTGTGTACCGCACCTGAAGTGTGCCTTGCCATGAGTCAGTCAAGGGGTACAAGAGTGATCCAAGAATGGATCACAGGACAGCGGTCAAATTTATCCTTAGTAACTAGTGGACTAAGGAATTTTCTCGATTATGGGGGTGGTAAAAGAGTTCGTCGTAAAGGGTTACGTCGATGCAAGCTTAACACCTATCCGGATAGCTCTGAGTAGAGATACAGGATACGTATAATGGAGCAACAATTTAGAATAGCTCCAAGTAGAACAGTTATTTGGAATAGCTCCAAATAGAACGTGGTAGCTGCATCTAGGAGATGACATAGAGATTTGTAAAGCACACACGGATCTGAAAGGTTCAGACCCGTTGACTATAACCTCTCTCACAAGCATAACATGATCAAACCCAGAACTCATCGAGTGTTAATCACATGGTAAATGTGAACTAGATTATTGACTCTAGTAAACTCTTTGGGTGTTAGTCACATGGGGATGTGACCTTGAGTGTTAATCACATATCGATGTGAACTAGATTATTGACTCTAGTGCAAGTGGGAGACTGTTGGAAATATGCCCTATAGGCAATAATAAATTGATTATTATTATATTTCCTTGTTCATGATAATCGTTTATTATCCATGCTATAATTGTATTGATAGGAAACTCAGATACATGTGTGGATACATAGACAACATCATGTCCCTAGTAAGCCTCTAGTTGACTAGCTCGTTGATCAACAGATGGTTACGGTTTCCTGACCATGGACATTGGATGTCGTTGATAACGGGATCACATCATTAGGAGAATGATGTGATGGACAAGACCCAATCCTAAGCATAGCACTAGATCGTGTAGTTCGTATGCTAAAGCTTTTCTAATGTCAAGTATCATTTCCTTAGACCATGAGATTGTGCAACTCCCGGATACCGTAGGAATGCTTTGGGTGTGCCAAACGTCACAACGTAACTGGGTGGCTATAAAGGTACACTACAGGTATCTCCGAAAGTGTCTGTTGGGTTGGCACGAATCGAGACTGGGATTTGTCACTCCGTGTGACGGAGAGGTATCTCTGGGCCCACTCGGTAGGACATCATCATAATGTGCACAATGTGATCAAGGAGTTGATCACGGGATGATGTGTTATGGAACGAGTAAAAGAGACTTGCCGGTAACGAGATTGAACAAGGTATCGGGATACCGACGATCGAATCTCGGGCAAGTATCGTACCGCTAGACAAAGGGAATTGTATACGGGATTGATTAAGTCCTTGACATCGTGGTTCATCCGATGAGATCATCGTGGAACATGTGGGAGCCAACATGGGTATCCAGATCCCGCTGTTGGTTATTGACCGGAGAGTCATCTCGGTCATGTCTGCATGTCTCCTGAACCCGTAGGGTCTACACACTTAAGGTTCGGTGACGCTAGGGTTATAGAGATATTAGTATGCGGTAACCCGAAAGTTGTTCGGAGTCCCGGATGAGATCCCGGACGTCACGAGGAGTTCCGGAATGGTCCGGAGGTAAAGAATTATATATAGCAAGTGCTATTTCGGCCATCGGGACAAGTTTCGGGGTCACCGGTATTGTACCGGGACCACCGGAAGGGTCCCGGGGGTCCACCGGGTGGGGCCACCTGCCCCGGGGGGCCACATGGGCTGTAGGGGGTGCGCCTTGGCCTACATGGGCCAAGGGCACCAGCCCCTAGAGGCCCATGCGCCAAAGGGACAAGAGGAGGGGAGAGTCCTAAAAGGGGAAGGCACCTCCGAGGTGCCTTGGGGAGGATGGACTCCTCCCCCCCTTGGCCGCACCCTTCCTTGGAGGAAGGGCCAAGGCTGCGCCTCCCCCCTCTCCCTTGGCCCTATATATAGTGGGGGGAAGGGAGGGCAACAATACCTAAGCCCTGGAGCCTCCCTCTCCCTCCCGTGACACATCTCCTTCCTCCCGCAGCGCTTGGCGAAGCCCTGTTGGAATCCCGCTACTTCCACCACCACGCCGTCGTGCTGTTGGATCTCCATCAACCTCTCCTTTCCCCTTGCTGGATCAAGAAGGAGGAGGAGACGTCGCTGCTCCGTACGTGTGTTGAACGTGGAGGTGCCGTCCGTTCGGCGCTAGGATCATCGGTGATTTGGATCACGACGAGTACGACTCCATCAACCCCGTTCTCTTGAACGCTTCCACTTAGCGATCTACAAGGGTATGTAGATCCACTCCTCCCTCGTTGCTAGATGACTCCATAGATAGATCTTGGTGACAGTAGGAAAATTTTGAATTTATGCTACGTTCCCCAACAGTTGCCACGCCCGAGAACCATGACCACCAAATGCTTGTTGATTAAGTAGTAGATGTATGTGTCGAAGAAATTGTACTAGCGAGTGCTGCAAACCCTTACCCATCAACTTACTTCCTCTCGTGCGCTAGGTAGACTGCCATGTCTGACAGTGGTTGGTGGGATTTTTTGTGGGGTAGAGGGGGCAAAATACTTCTCTAATCTCCACTTTCTCAAAAAAAATCTTCACATCGCTCAGAATTCAGAGGGATGGGTGCCCCCTGACTTACACTAAGCTCCACTAGTGTATGCTATGGAAGAACCAATGTGAAGGTGATACGTCCATTTTGCATCATGCTTTTATATTGATATTTATTGCATTATGGACTGTTATTACACATTATGGTACAATACTTATGTCTTTTCTCCCTTATTTCACAAGGTTTACACAAAGAGGGAGAATGCCGGTAGCTGGAATTCTGGACTGGAAAAGGAGAAAATCTGATAGACCTATTGTAAGGGCATATTTATCCCTAAGGTGTTTTGGTGATTGATGGCAATGTTTTTGCGGACTAATCGTGTGTCTTGAGTTTCCTAGACGTTTCATCGCTAGGCACAAGACGGTTTGGTCTCCCTCAAAGACTATTGAAGACGGCGTTTTTCTACGTTTCTTTTTGGTGGATTTGAGTCGTAGGAAAGCCGTACTATTAAGAGGGGGTCCGCGTCGGAAATGTTCGGGTGGAATCATCACGTACATGTTTTCTTCCTTGTCCCCTCCTTCCCCCTGCACTATGGAGCATCCTCCGTTTATCCTCTTTGCCTTGTCCTGGTTGTTGTTGATGGGCTTGCGGTAGTACTGCTCCTTGGAGAGCGGTAGTACCGCAGGCACCCGCGGTAGTACCGTACTACGGCGCAGTAGTACCGCAGGTGCCCACGGTACTACCGCTTCTCTGGAGCTGTAGTACTGTGGCCCCCCAGGCCAAGTACCGCTCCATCGCGGTAGTAGGGGCGGATGTAATTTTTTACATCCGCGCCACCGCGGTAGTACCGCATCCCTTGCGCGGTAGTACCGTGCGCGGCCTGTTTCAGCTGCCAGGCGGTAGTACCGCTTCTCTGCGGTAGTACTGTGTCGGATTTTTGCTTCGTCCGTTTTCCAGCGGAAGTAGGCACGGATGTATTTTTATCCGCGCTCTTCCCAGGCTAGGGGTTTCCTGCCTTGCGGTAGTACCGCAAGGGGGAGAGGTAGTACCGCGCCTGCGGCAGTACCGTCCTCAGCCCTTGTGCTACAGGTCTACCCTAGCTACTACTGCTGCTGCGGTAGTACCGCGGTTCCTCACGGTAGTACCGCATGGCCTTGCGGTAGTACCGCTTGTCAGGAGCGGAAGTACCGCATGGCCTTGTGGTAGTACCGCTGGTCTGGGGCTGGTAGGTGGATAACGGTTGGATTTTTGTTCTCAACTATAAAAGGGGTGTCTTCTTCCTCTAGTTGACCACCTCTTCCAACCCTAAGCTCCATTGTTGCTCCAAGCTCCATTTTCGCCCGATCTCACTCCCTAGCCAATCAAACTTGTTGATTTCCTCGGGAGTGGTTGAGAAGGCCCCGATCTACACTCTTACCAAGAGAAATTTGATTCCCCCCACTAATGCCTTGCGGATCTTGTTACTCTTGGGTGTTTGAGCACCCTAGATGGTTGAGGTCACCGCGAAGCCATAGTCCATTGTGGTGAAGCTTCGTGGTGTCGTTGGGAGCCTCCAATTGAGTTGTGGAGTTTGCCCCAACCTTGTTTGTAAAGGTTCAGTCGCCGCCTCCAAGGGCACCAATAGTGGAATCATGACATCTCGCATTGTGTGAGGGCGTGAGGAGAATACGGTGGCCCTAGTGGCTTCTTGGGGAGCATTGTGCCTCCACACTGCTCCAACGGAGACGTACTTCCCCTCAAAGGAAAGGAACTTCGGTAACACATCCTCGTCTCCACCGGCTCCACTCTTGGTTATCTCATGCCTTTACTTGTGCAGGCTTATTTGTGATATATCTCTTGCTTGCTTATGTACTTATCTTTGTTGCATCATATAGGTTGCTCACTTAGTTGCATATCTAGACAATCTACTTTGATGCAAAGTTTAAATTGTCAAAGAAAAGCTAAAAATTGTTAGTTGCCTATTCACCCCCCTCTAGTCAACTATATCGATCCTTTCACCTATTCTGCACAACTCCAAAAGTCCTGAAACTTCACGGAGAATTATTTTGGAATAAAAAAATATTGGGCGAAGAAAGCACCCGAAGCGACCCACCAGGCATCCACAAGGGTGGGGGCGCACCCCCTGGCTTGCCGCCCACCTGGCAGGCCCCCGGTGCCCATCTTTTGCTATATGAAGGGTTTTTACCTGGAAAAAAATTAAGAGGAAGCTCTTGGGACGAAGCGCCACCGTCTCGAGGCGGAACTTGGGCAGAACCAATCTAGGGCTCTGACGAAGCTATGTACCTAGGGTAGGGTCATGGATTTGTCCAAGATACCCTCCCCAAGGACACCTCTAAAAGAACCAGAAGCAGTCGAAGAAAAATCATCGTCCACTCAACGATACAAGAAACCACTCGGAGTGTAGAAGGCCTAACATCACTCAGGATGGCAACAGTCGGTCATTCACTCTATAACCATAAAGATCATTTATATCTCTTTATTACTAGCGTTACCAGTAACGCCCTGCCTTAATGTACATTGAACCCTTTGTAACATGGGCTGGCTGGGGTCCTGGCGCACTCTATATAAGCCACCCCCTCCTCCGGGACAAGGGTTCGCACCCCCTGTAACACATACGCGCATAATCCAGTCGACCGCCTCCGGGCTCCGAGACGTAGGGCTGTTACTTCCTCCGAGAAGGGCTTGAACTCATAAAACTCGCGTGTACAACTCCTCCATAGCTAGGATCTTACCTCTACATTCCTACCCCCATTCTACTGTCATACTTAGAACCACGACAGTTGGCGCCCACCGTGGGGCAGGTGTCTTAGCGACTTTTTGGAGAAGTTGCAATTTTTCCGATCCCCTTCATCATGGTTTCAGGCGGAGCTTTGGCTGAGGGCCGCGAGATCTGTCTCGGCGCGCTCGTGTTTGTTGCCAACGACTCCGCTTGGCTTCAGGAGGCTCCACTCGACGTCGACGCATTCCCCGTCCGCGGGGCAACGCACTTTCGTGCGTGTGTCCGTGACGTCCTCCTGCGGCAGCCGTCGACCCAGTATCGATCGGCTCCTATGGCTTCCCCCTCCCTGCGGCCCGCCAGAGCAAACATTCTAGTCGATCGAGGCTTCAGCGGTGGGTGAAGCATGCGGTGGCTCGCCAGTCGGCCACCCCTCAAGTCGCGGCAATCGAGCCCGACGAAACCCTCTACGGCATGTTCGATCTGTCGACTGGCTCCATAGAGACTGCATCCGAGTGCGATAGCAGCGACCCCGCGGCAGAAGTTTTGATGGTCAATGGACTGCGCAGTCCTCCTGGCTTCACCCGTGAAGACGGAGGTGATGGGGGCGGCGATCCGTCGCGTATTCATGAAGAGTACCACCCCGAACCCCTCTCATCGCAGTGGAGAAAAGAACTTCGCCGCCGGAACATGGATGCACTTCACACTCCTATCGTTGGAGAAACCCCTGAGGCCCAGGCCTTGGAGGAGGCGCGCCTGGCCAACTTGGCTGAGCGCACTCGACTGGAGAATCTCCAATGCGCACTCGACGAGCGTGCTCGACAGCGTGCTCCTGAATCCAGTCGACGTCAACTCTTTCCGCCTCCGACTCAGGTATACCGAACTCCGATCCAGAATCTCGCAGTTGCAGCCCGGATAGCGGAGTCGATCCAACCTTCCCAGTCAGAAGCTGGTCGAGGTCTGGTGCAGATCCGAGATTTGCTCCGTGCGGCAGGAGAGCAGAATACAGCAGTATCTCAGTCGCGGAATAGGATCCATACCTGGTCCGTGGTTGCAGACACAGTTCAGTCGGCTCACAGCCCAAGATCGCCCCCAAGGCATGAGGGACGTGGAGACCGACGAGATCAGTACAGAAACCGTGAGCAGTATGATCACCGAGTCGATCGCGATGATCGTCGTCGAGTGCCCACACCTCCCCCAAGGAGTGGGTCGTACGTGCCTCGGCAACATGATGACAGATGCCCTCACAGTATGGGGCGAGGGATTCCAGTCGACCCCAGAGAGTCGGGCTTTGATGCGAGATCTATTCTCGTTCAAGGCTTGGTCGACAGAAACAGGGCTCACCGAGAGGGTCGTGACAGAGATATACCGACCAGCAGCAGGATGCATGTCTCAGGTCCGGAGTGCTTCAGCAGAGCCATCAGGGCTGCAGTGATTCCCCCCAACTTCAGGTTGGCGACTGGAGTCAGTAAGTTCACTGGTGAGTCCAAGCCTGATACTTGGCTTGAAGACTACCGAGTGGCTGTCCAGATTGGTGGCGGCAATGATGAAGTGGCCATGAAACACCTTCCTCTGATGCTGGAGGGCTCGGCTAGAGCATGGCTGAATCAGTTAGCACCAAGCAGTATTTATACTTGGGAAGATCTTGCCCGAGTATTTGTCAGAACATTCAAAGGTACTTGCAAACGACCGGCAGGGCTGACCGAATTACAGTGTTGCATGCAGAAACCGAATGAGTCTTTGAGGGATTATATCCAGAGATGGATCACGTTGCATCACACGGTGGAGAATGTGTCTGATCATCAGACAATTTGTGCCTTTAAAGAAGGCATCAAGTATCGGGAGTTGAATATGAAATTCGGTCGGACAGGAGATATGACTTTGACTCGGATGGTGGAAATTGCCACCAAATATGCCAATGGTGAAGAAGAAGACCGACTCCGGAGTGGCAAGCACAAAACAGTCGCCCATGAAATCGGAGGAGGAAACTCCAGTCGAAAGCAGAAGCGCAAAGCCGAGCCAGCTGCTCCTGGTGAAGCCTTAGTCGTGACTCAAGGAAATTTCAAGGGGAAGCCCAAGGGACCGTGGAACCCAAGAAAGTAAAATATCAAGATGGAAATGATGTGCTGGATTTGCCATGCCACATCCACACCAAAAAAGATGAAGAGGGTAATTTCATTTACCCGAAGCATACCACTCGGCAATGTCGACTCCTAATCCAACAATTCCAAAAGAAACATCCCAAGGACAAGGAGAAAGAAGCAGACAAGGTTGAGGATGAGGAAGAGGATGACGATGGTTATCCCCATGTGAATTCCACTCTGATGATTTTCGCTGACGTTGAGAGTAAAAGTCGATTGAAAGTCATCAACAGAGAAGTGAACATGGTCGCTCCAGTGACACCCAATTATTTGAAGTGGTCCCAGATTGCCATTACATTCGACCAGTCCGATCACCCAGCGCACATAGCCACCCCTGGGAGGCAAGCGTTGGTGGTCGACCCAGTAGTCGAAGGCACCCAACTGACTAAGGTTCTGATGGACGGTGGCAGTGGCCTGAATATACTGTATGCAGAGACGTTGAAAGGAATGGGCATTCCGATGTCAAGACTCAGTGAAAATAATATGAGTTTCCATGGGGTCATTCCTGGCAAGAAGGCTGCATCACTCGGCCAGATTGCTCTTGACGTGGTTTTTGGTGATTCCAAGAATTACCGCAGAGAAAAGTTGACATTTGAGGTTGTGGATTTCCAGAGTGCCTATCATGCTATTCTGGGCAGGCCGGCTTATGCACGCTTTATGGCTCGACCATCACTACAAAAAAAAGACACATCCGTGACATTTTGGGCCGAACAAATTTTTTTTTCTGTCATTCATATGACACTTTTATGACGATAATTGTGACAAAACCCGGTATCATCATAGATGTGGTGGGCTCCTACTTCTATGACAAAAAATCATGACAGAAAAATGGGCTTTTCATCCTGGGCGGGCCGGAGACGCAGCTGCATGACATTCTTTGGGCCGTCCATGACGGAAAAAACCGCGGTAGAAGCGAGGGCCAGGAAAATTTCGGGGAGTTCCCGGTTACGGTGGGAGGTCGGGGCCGAGCGATGCGCGCTTCTCTCGTACACGTACGCGCGTGTGTGCGAGGCATTGGCTCTAACTGAACCTGAGCAGGCATTGGGCTCTAACTGAACCCGAGCGATTGCACTACAGGCTACGCGTTACTGAACCCGAGCGATCGATCGATGGCTGTTAACTGAACCCGATCGAGCGATTCCTTTGCTACTGCTGCTAACTGAAGCCGATCGATGCTGCCTCTGGATGAACAGTGAGCGTTGCAGGGGGGGTTGGATGAACAGTTCCCAGTGGGGGTGGATGAACAGGACCCCGTGGTGTTGCCTCTGGATGAACATGACCCCAATTGATCAAGCCGGTTGGGGCTGGATGAACAGGACCCCATGGAGGGCTGGATGAATAGGACCACCCCGTGGAGGGCTGGATGAACAGTAGACGGTGGAGGGCAGGATGAACAGTAGCTCGTGGAGGGGTGGTTGAATAGGAGCCCATGGAGAGGGCTGGTTGAACAGTAGCCGGTGGAGTAGCGCGTGGTGGAGGCTGGATAGACAGGAGCTCGTGGATGAACAGTCACAGGTGGAGGCTGGAGGAGGTCGACGGTGGATGAACAGTAGCTCGTGGAGGCTGGAGGGGGTCGACGGTGGAGATGAACAGTATCCCGTGGAGTCCCGTTTTACGGTACACCACACCCCTCCGGATGAACAGGACCCCCGTTTCGACCGTAGCGCTCCAACACAAGTCCGTTTCGTCCGTTTTGCGGTACGCCACACCCCTCCCGATCAACAGGACCCCCGTTTCGACCGTAGGAGGTCCGTTTCCTCCGTTTTGTGGTACGCCAGACCCCTCCCGATCAACAGGATCCCGTTTCGAACGTGGCCGGTCGAACACAAGGCAATTTCCTCCGTTCTGCGGTACGCCAGGCCTCGTTTCCATCGCCTGTTCCATCCAAGCCCTCCCGATGAACACGACGCATTCTGTTGCCTCCTAATGAACACGACGCATTCCGTTGCCTCCCCATGAACACGACACATTCCGTTGCCTCCCCATGAACACGAGGACGACGCTGTTTCTCCGTTCCGACCTAGCCATGTACATGAGCCCTGGCGGTACGTATGCGCGAGTAGGCGTTCGAGACCCCGCCCGTATGTACACATACGTGGCCGTATTTTGTTTCTTGCACCCTGGCCGATGTACGTACGTGTACATGCTACGTGCGCGCCTCTACTATGACATGTGCGCGTCTCTACATCGACCAGTATATATGTACATACACGTTCACGACCAGAATGACAACGCTACGTACGCTTCGACCAGGTGGGTCCCGACTGTCAGGCACTTCCTTGCATGTGAAGATGTAGCTGGTAGGTCCCAGCAGTCAGGGGCAAACGTTTTTTTCGCGAAATACGGTGGCCCGTCCGGTGGGTCCCCGTTGTCAGGTGGAGGAATAATTATTTTGTGCGTAATAAGGAGGCACTTCCTTGCTGCGGCCGTGGACCCAGTTGTCAGCGTCTCCACGCACAGTACTCTTCCGATGGAAGTCGGTCGTTGACCACATTGACCACGCCGCGTCGAGAGCACCACGACGATGGGCGATGGCGAGGCCTAGGAAGGGGACGATGCGGAGCCGGGGAAGACGCGGCAGTGGAAGCCCGCGCGGAGAGGAGTATGAGGGTTCACCGGTTCGGCTGCGGTGTGGGGCTGTCGTCGCCACAGGGCATGGCCAGCGATGGGAATAGTAGGGGGCGGTGAGGCCTCCGCGGCAGCACACCCGGCCACGGGAGGCAGGAGCATGCGGCACGACCGGCGCTTCTTTGGGCGGCTGGAGCAAGAAAACCAGAGGTTGAAGAAGCACTATGGCCGTTGGATGGACATCGTACGGTCACTGGAGCTAGAATCGTTCATATTGACTAAGTTGACAAAGACCTTCGTCCCCGTCAACTTAGTAGGCCCACAAGTCAGCCTCCCACCAAGGTGGGTCCCAGCTAGCCGGGGGAGTATTCATTTTTTTGTGCGTAATAAGGAGCCACTTCCGGTGGGTCCGAGCTGACAGCAGGGGGAACGTTTTTTTTTGCGAAATACGGTGGCCCGTCCACTGGGTCCCAGCAGTCAAGGGGAAACAATTTTTTCGCAAAATACTGGTGGCCCGTCCGGTGGGTCCCTACTGTCAGGTGGAGGAATAATTATTTTCCGCGTAATAAGGAGGCACTTCCTTGCGGCTGCCATGGACCCAGCTGTCAGCCTCTCCACGTACAGTACTCTTCCGATGGATGTCGTTCGTTAACCACATTGACCACGCCGCGCCGAGAGCACCACGGCGGTGGACGACGGTGAGGCATAGGAAGGGGACGACGCGGAGCTGGGGAAGACGCGGCAGTGGATGCCCACGCGGAGAGGAGTACGAGCGTTCACCGGTTCGGCTGCGGTGTGAGGCTGCCATCGCCGCAGAATAACATGGGGTGTGGGTGAGTAGAGGGATGCCCTGGCCAGCGGTGGGAGTAGTAGGGGGCGCTGAGGTCTGCGCGGCAGCACAGCCGGCCACGGGAGGCGGGAGTAGGTGGTCCCATCGACGCTGCTTTGGCGGCTGGAGCAAGAAGATCAGAGATTGAAGAAACACGACGGCCGTTGGATTGACATCCAACGGTTACGTCTGCTAGAATCGTTTGTTGACGTATATAATAACTAAAAAAATCTTGCATATGCGTCAACTAAACAGGCCCACAAGTCAGACCACTCTTTTTTTTTAATAATTTATATATAGCTCATGGCAACTTCTTATGCAATTTATTGCAGTCGTTTTTTTGGTTGGCCAGGGCCAATTTCGCATATTTCTGTGGGTTCCAAACTATTTTTAATACCGAAATGTCCAGGTAGATTTAAAGTACTTTGAAGATATATTTAAATTAGGTTAATGCCCAGTGAAATAGGAATCTGGAAATGTAATAAAATTCAGAAATTATAAAGTAATTGCCAATTTGTCATCTATTTTTATATTTACAACCCATTTCATATTACTTTCAAGATTTGTAGGCGTCTTGAAAGAGTTGTAGCCCATCAGGGCGTAGAAAAATAAGTAGGCCTAGATTGGGTATTCTTCAGAAAAAATAAACTTGGCTCATTTTCACAAAGAAAAAATAGCTGGGCTGGTCACATGGTGAACATAAAGTATAAGCCTGGGCTAGACGGGCCACAGCCCAGTTCAAACCCTGCTCCGTCTCAACAATACCAAACAAAAAAAATACTGCTCGAGTAGCTACGTCCCAGGTGTCAGCCGATCTTGTGCTGTTCTCTTGTCTATTGACTATATACGCTCACAATGTCGTGGGTCCCAGATGTCAGAAAAACACTAGGGGGAAGCATTTTATTTTTCCATACGCTGACGTGGTGGGCCCCTACTGTCATCCTCTCCACGTACTTCTGCCGATTCCTGTTGTTTGTTGACCATGTTGACAACGCGAGAGGGCGGCGCTGCGCCGAGCGCACCAAAGCGCGTGGAGGACGTCGGCGTTAACGATTTAGGAGAAGGTGGGGCGGCGATGCGTGCGCTGAGGCGCAGCCAGCCGTGGGAGGCGAAAGCAGGCGGCCCCGCCGGCACTGGTTTGGTTTTGGCGGCTGGAGGAAGATAGGACTGAAGAAACACGACAGACTGTAAAAGCAGCAGGAGTACTTAACAACCTTAACTGAAACCAGTAGGGGCACTTAACAACCAAAGCTGAAAGCGGTATGAGTACTTATACAGGTTCAACCGTACAAAGCACGGCTCGAACAGTGCTACTTTGCCTACAGTTAACCAAGGGTGAGGCCGCCAAGCCCCAGGACAAGGCCCCGACGCCACCCCACGCACCCACAACCTTCTGAAAGCGGCTTCATCTCGCAACGTGGTCAATAAACAGGATATTCACTTTAGAGCTATGGAAAAGCATGAACATAATCTTCTGTTCTATTCTCCAAGATGGACGAGCCTTCATTATTTGAGACCACCCATGAATAAGTATCTTTTCACCTCCAAGGGGAATTGAGTAGGTCGACATAAACATCATGTTGTGACCAAGCGCAAGTCTGACCCGACCATGGTCAGGCATTTGTATAGGAACAATAGAACTCGGCAGTTCCTGTTTCAAGATCACAGCTGTAAAACTGTGTATAAGCAATAGTTTATGAACAACATATATAACAGAAAACAGCTCGTACCATAAGTTTCTCGACATAGTTGGACCTGTTCAACGAGTGCAGCAGTGGCACACATATCCTACGTGGCCTTCCACCATTGAAACGCCCCACAAGGACCTCCAGACGATCAATAAAGTGTAGGAACTTATGGATGTCGATCCAGTCAACTTCAGTGCCATTAGTAACAGCCGAGTTATTACAGAGTAACAAACGAGCAGACTGCTTAACTCTAAAAAAACCTACACGTGCCACCAATTATAAGAAAATATTAGTTAGAAGTAGCATCTTCGTGAGAGATTCATTGCTACTTCTAAAGTTAAATTGTGATTAGTTAGACAGAATAGGTGGATTAAGAAGTAATCGAGGCAACAAGAAAGAACCAGATACAAAACTAACATGGATGAACAATTGGAACGATGTCGGGGTGGAAAATCGCAGTGAAGATGAGACCAGGTTCTGCTATTTCCATCAACATTCGTGCGCCAGCTTTCAGTCCGTAACACTTGAGAAAGTTTATCCAAGTTCAGCCATAAAAAAAGCAGCGATCTTCTTGGTTCATGAACCCAACTTGGAACTTATATCCATGGCTTGTCTTCACTGTGACCATTAAACTAGTGTATTCAGTTATGCCAAGGCTGAGCATCTTGAGTACATGTGTTCTGGCAGAGCAAATAATACACTGCAGGAAAAATAATATGAGAACACAGCATGTTCAAAAAAACCCCACCCTCCCGGATAGAAAAGAGGATTCTAGGAACATACTGTGCGCGTTTCAAAATGCTATGTTAGGATGAGAAGGAACAAGTGTGGCGTCTCGCCGAGGGCGCAGAAACCTGTAGGGTACTCGCACTTTGGGCACTGCAAATGAAACACACTAGATTCAGTAGGAAGAAAAATGCATCAACGGCGGCGGCTGCCATCCTAGGATTACCTGCGACCAAGGGACTTTGGTTTATCGGGGTTGGATGAAGAATTCGTACCTGGTTCTCCATGAGAAAACCCTATGCAATCGCCGAGAGGGGGTTTTCTCTGAACAAGCAGACGAGGGAGAAGGGGATTCAGGCCCAGTGAAATATTGCCGCTTCGTCCGTCCAGCTTACTGCTAAAGCTGGAAAGAGGGGGGGGGTTGTGATTTGATGGCTCATTGGGCATTACTGCGGCGCTACGACCGGGGTGTGTCTACCGTGAAGTTGTGCACTCTAATTTGTGCATATGGCACGTGGACCCCGTTGCCGGTTGCCCCACATATCAGCAAAAGGAAGTAGAAAGATAGGAGTAACTAGTTACACATAAATATATTTTTTTGACAGAGAGATACTCCCTCTGTAAAGAAATATACAGATCTTTTATATCACAGGCTCACCTTGCCGAGAAATATACTCCCTCTGCAACGCACGGGCATTATGGGGGTTCAGCTGAGAATATAATACTCAGATTTTTTGAGGGATAAAAGTTGCTTTATTGAAGATTAACAGTCATAGGTATACAAATAATTTCGGGGGTTCCTATGAGCCAAAGATGGCGTCCACAGGGCAAAGAAGTAGCAGCTTTTGTGAGCACATGCGCTTCAACATTACACTCGCGTTTTTCATGTATGATCTCCATGGTTTGGAACATATTTCTTCTTCATCTTGATCTCGTCCATAATAACTTTGCTAGGCCCCAATTATGCCTCTCCGATATGCTTGACTGTTGCTAAACAATCGGTGCTAATCTGAACTTGTTGCAGGTTTAAGTCAAGAGCCAGAGATAGCCCCTCGCAACATGCCATTGCCTCTAGGATCTCTGGATCAGTAACACTTTCGCACACCAGTGCCGATGCTCCAAGGAATAAGCTTGTATGATCCCGGCTCACAACTGCCAGGGCTCCCCTTTCACCATTGCGAGATAACGCAACATCAACATTCATCTTCGCCCAACCCACAGCAGGAGGAGGACGCCACTTCTGCACTGAGCTAGTGCTTCTCGAAACCAGGTTCTGGACTTTGGGCCGCAGGCCGACCCTGCATGTTTGGGGGCCCATGTGTTCTACCTCAGCGCTTTTCATCTTGCAAGCGATCGGTACGACGCTGGTTTTAGATGCTGTCACAAGGCGAATACACAAAATTGAATAAAGCACGGCAGCTGTTGGAATGAAATCGAACGACAGTTCCTAACTAGCAATCAGAGTTGCAATTCTATCAATGATATACCATGTGATAAATAATACTATCGTACTACTTATACACACAGGACACTTGTTTCACCATGCCAGATTATTACATCAAAATCTCTTGGGGGATAGATCAGTTAGGCAGTTGCGTGCTGCTATTGAAGAATTTCAAAGTTGATTTGGACCAGCTCTCCTTGCCGAGAAAGTTCGATTTTGATATCATCCCCTATCGCAAGATATGATTTAGATTTGAACCTTGACCATCCTTTAGCATCAATCATCATGCGACCATCCTTTGTACTTACGATATATTGAGCAAGTTCATTCACACCAAGGCTGCGCATGGTAAGAGAAACTTGGCCGCGATCGCCCGGATTGTTGAACGACTCCCTCGTTGCTCTAGGAATTCTCTGTTTGCAAACAAGAAGACATACCCAAACAGTTAGATCAACACAGTGAATCATGTGAAACAACATGGAAAGAAAAAAGAACGAAGCACTTGGGCGACCAATGCATACCAAGAAGGTGGACATGTCGGTTTTTGTAAGGACTTTGGTATATGAAGTGCGAACTGCAGCCGAGTCTGTTGCCGGTGCAACTGCACGGACCGGAGCAGATGCAAGTGCAAGTGTTGGTGCAGGTGCCGAAGCCGCTGCTGCTGCCGGAGATGGTGCTCCTTGTAGAGCTGGTGCCGGTGTCGGAGCAGGTGCCGGTGTCGATGCCCGATCCTCCGATAGATCAGACTGATCCGCTAACACGATAGGTGCCCAATCCTCAGCTGGATCAGACTGAGCTGCTGCCGCTGTCAATGCTAGAGCAACTGTCGGTGCTCGATCTGTGCGAGACAACGGCAATCATGTCTGGTCTGCTATGATCAGCTTTCTAACTTGACTAGGATCCATGACCGTGATCCAGTTTTTTCTTCATTTCTTTTAAACGCGAGAAGGACTAATTGTGGCGTTTTTGTTAAACCAAACTACAGTTCATCATAGGGATTCAACTTGTACTCAGACAACAGACTGATCCAATTTTTTCCAGTAATATAAGTGATGGACAGTGCCTTCATTACTGACACGGCATAAGAAGTGAAACCTGCAAAAATAGCCATCGTAGAGCAAACCAAACGGTTTATTCTGTGATGAATGTCACATGGCAAAACTTGCATCGTAAAATTGCAGGAAAACAAAAAGAAAACATGACATTAAATCAATAAGATTTAGACAGTAAATCAATAAGGTTTACTTGATGTGACACGAGTGAATCCTTACCAGGAAATCACTATGTTGAAGTACTAAACAAAAGATTGATCGTCCAACTACGCGTGGCATGTAGGGGCCCCGCCTACTCCCACAAGCAGGATAGTCCAAAGGTCGTGACAAATCGTATGGACCGAACATCCATGGGGCTGGAAATCCTGGTGGGTGCGATAAACCCTGCAATGCATACAGATATTGGAGTGTAACCATAATTGATAGACCGTCCTCACAAAAAATATGATATGGATACTTCAAAATATACAGACTGAATTGACTGGACAGACATTAACATAGACCGTTCTCAGGACTGACCACACACCAAAAGCGGCAGTACTAATAAACAATACAGGGTTCACAAACACAAATTAAGTACTGAACAATAGTACTTACTACAGACAAGCAAAGTTGCACTAACTAAACTCTGCAGACTATTTTTTGCCACCGACCTACGGGATGAACCCCGCATAACTGACTAGGCCATGGACTTCGTCTGAGATGTCTACATGCACCATCACCATCTTGTCAACCTTGGAGAACCTAACAGAGTAGTCTTTCCACTCATAAACATGATGATAAAGACATGCCACATCAGATTTGTTGGGAAGCTTTACAAGAACCACACCCTTCGTAATCGAAGGCACAGCTAGGAAATTGTTGTGGTCAAGTACAGCCTCGAGAACACGCCTGACAACAATGCTACAGGAAAACACTAGTTCAGGACACGTGGTGACAAGGACACGGCAGCTGGATAGTTCAACAGTAGAACTCATCATCAGGTCTTCTAGTTCACATGGCATGACTTTCAGAACTTCATCTCCACCGCGGACCTGGTTCTAATTCAAATAGAAACCGTATTTTATTACTACCTCCGTTCAGAAATATAAGATGATTTTCAATATTATACTCCATATATGACTACATATACGCACAGAAATAAGTGAACAAAGACACTAGAACATGTCTTCAAAGGCATGAGAGCAGAGGGATTACATGCAATATCCATAACACAAGTTACTGAGGCAAATATACCCTCTTAAAAGGTAGCATTGATGTTCATAAAGTACTCTCTCCGTCCCAAAATTCTTGTCTTAGATTTGTCTAGATACAGATGTATCAAGTCACATTTTAATATTAGATACATCCGTATCTAGACAAATCTAAGACAAGAAATTTGGGACAAAGGGAGTAGTTGAAAGTAATCTATAAGAAATCAGTGTCAACCTCTTGCATGTTTTGGTCAAAAGAGGAATTTAGAACCGTCATTTGGCACACAAAAATCACATGCAAGATCACCCAGAAAGTTGTACTACTAGTACTAGTACTGCGTGTTAGATGAAAAAACACGATCAAGATCGAGAAAAAGATCGTCAAGAAGAGATATTACCTGGACTTTCTTAATGAGGGATCCCGGAGAGGGGGGCTTGGACAGGGTGATGGCTTTGAGCTTGTCTGCGGTAGTCTCGGTGGGGTGCTTGCGCTTCTTCGTACCATGAGCCTCGACGGTTTTGGCCGGAGCCATATACATCACTTCGGCCGGTGCTCCAGCGTCCATCAAGAAACTGTCAAATAGAAATAAAAGAAAAGAAACCATAATCACAAACCCAAAAGAAGAAAAGAGAGGGAGTTATAGGATCAGTCTCGGGGTTGCAAGACCGGGCCTTGGCCAGAATCAACACCATTGATGCGATCACCTTTCCTTCTTTGGGAGAGAAGAACAATGGCAGAAGCAGGTCGGGGTTTTCTTGAAGAAATGAGGAACAAGATGAGGCAGAAGCGAGGGTTGGGTAGAGAGGAAGCTGAGAGAGAAGAGTGAAATGATGGTTGCTTCGTCCGTCCAACTACTGCTGGAAAGGAGGGGGTTTTGTGATTTGACGGCTCATTGGGCATTACTGCGGCTCTTCGATCGGGGTAGTCTACCGTCACTCTACTATGAAGTAATTTAGTGCATGGCTGGTGGACCCCGATGCTGGCTGTCCCACACGTCGGTGAAAGTGAGTAATTTAGTGCATGGCTGGAGGAGGATCCGCACGGTAGAGCGTGTCCACTGTTTTTCAGAAGAAAAAATGATTATAGCAAGCGTTTCCACTCTTACGATGGAGGAGTGCGAAACACGGCAGCCACTTGAACATACACAGTGCTCCTACTACTAGGCATGTGCAGTGGTTCATACGTCAGTACTACACAATCTTGTTGCTAGTGTAGTAAGATATTACGATAACAAATGATGTTGTGCGCATGTCAACTACTCCTATATGTAACATAGTACCACTTTTTCGACTGTCCGGTCGAGAATGGACCGTGAGATCAATGTTAACAGAACTAGGTCCACAATGCACAGAGAGTACGGTGCTACAGTACTCCACGAAACATGAACCATATGAAGCACGAATAGTGTTAGGCAGGGTGTATGAAGGGTGCACGGGATGGGAGCAAAAGTTCCCTTCTCGACCCACTTTTGGTTGTTTGGCAGAGTGCATGAAGGGTGCATGAGTCCACACTAGTAGGTTGACAAAAATACACGAAGAGGAAACAACTATATTGAGATGAGAATGCAACCAAACACACCCACACGCTTTGTGCTACAGTGACTGATCTGCACCGTCTGAGTTTGATCCAACGGTCATGTTGCGCCGAGACATGGACATGCCCATGCAGAGGGCGCCTAAACACCACCGAAGTCCCTCTGCTTCTCGAGGCGCACGACGTTGGTGATGCAGGGTGCAACCGCCCGCAGAGCCACTCCCGGTCGACGGGAGCCAGCTCGTCAAAGACGGCGTCCAATGGCACGAATGGATTCCGGTGATGGAGCCATGAAAGGATTCGCCCGGCAACGGCGACGGCAGCCCGCAACCCCTCCTTGTCCAGCTCAGCCCCCACCATCGCACGGAGACGGCTCAGCTCCTCAGAGATATAGGTGAAGAAGGAGACCAGGTCAGGAAGCCGCAGCTCGTTGAAGTCGACCGGGTGGTCGAACGGGTTTAGCCCGATGGCCGGCATCGTCGCGCTGGCACGACGGTAGGCATCGCGCAGCCGCAACACGTGCGTGGCAACTTGGTTCACCAAGTGGCTGAGGCGATCCTGGACCTCGTCACGATCGGCCCGCTCACGCTCCAGCCGGCTCCCCTGATAGCCTATCGTATCTCCCGCTTTCTGCAGCAACGCCGCTGATGCCTCGAGCATCTTTGTGGTGGACGCCTGCCGCTTTTGAAGCTCCATGAACTCCCGCACATAACAGAGGAGCATGGCACTCCTCTCCTCCTTGAGCTCACGGAGCTCCACGTCCTTGGCCCTAAGCTTCCTTGGCATGGAGCTCCCGTGTCAGGAGCCTCACCTCGGACTCCATGATCTGTTGCGCCGCCATGGCACTAGGTAGAAGCAACGGGGAGAGGAAGCAAAGGGGGCGAAACGGCTGAAAGGCAATGCAATCTACGGGAAGGCGGAGGGAGCGGGGAATCTTTTGGTTTTCACCACGGTAAAACACCAATCGATGACTTCTCACATCAGGGAGCAGTGGGTACAGGCAGAGTCATCGTGACTAATTGCTGCCGCGCCTACTCCCGTCAATCAAAAAATTAAAAATCCTGCCGCGCCTGCTCCCGTCAATCAAAAAATTAAAAATCCTGCCACACCCAAACACCAGAGCAACACCGCGGCGGATATTTAAATTTACCTGCCGACAAGTAGATAAAAAAAAGGGGTGAAAAAACAAATGTGGCGGCGGCCTAGCTAATCGGTCGAACTAGCCCAACTAGCTAGCCACCGTGCTTCACTGATGTACTCAGCGGGAAAGGTGGTCTTTCGTGATTTGATGACTCATTTACTTGCTTCGATGCTACGACCGAGGAGGGCCCAGAAAATGCGTGGTAGGGCGTCCCACGTCAGGAAGAATATATGCGTGCAACACCCGGGAGGACCCCGAAACCGCGCGGTAGGGTGTGCCACGTCTCGGCACGGAGGAAAAATGTGCGTGTAAAAATATACTGTATCAGACGTAGTACCTATGGTTCGACCTCGGGACCCAGCCAGTCGGTTGAAAACACCCCACTAGCCACACAACTTCATCATGCAAACGTGGCACGGAGGATAGATGTGGTTAGCTCCGTCTTGACCAGCCACAACGTCTCTTGTTCTAGGTGATTCTTCTATTTTCCAAGTTTTTTTAGTTGTAATAACACCACGGCAAGCTAGCGCCGCTCTTCGTGTGTGCCCGTGCAAAGGTTAGACGATGGAGAGAAGAGAGATTGAGATCGCAGACCTGGGACCCACCAGTAAGTGACATAACGGTCATGCACGTGTTGACGAGGCACTCCCTCTACTCTACTCAACGCAAGTACTGTATAAAATCAAGTTATGGGACAAAGCCAACAACCGTTCGTTTTTTCAGGCTATCGACTTACGCTTTGCAGTCCAGGTTGCCAGTTCGAATCTCGTCTTTCAGATTTGTTAGTTTTAGGTCCAAATTTGATTAATGACAAGTGGGACCCCCATGTGTTGTTCCGATATTTCAATGTAGGATGTTTTTTTGAACAAACACTTTGCGCGGTTAGACAAGTAACGGCATGAGTTACACGTTTTTTGCAAGTTTACGAACAAAAATGACAGCGGCATAGAATATCACATCCACCCCGCAGCTTAGATACTATGGTGATACGAGTTTTTACACCGTTGGAAGTGAGGTCCAATGGCTTGGGAGTAGTCTTTGTAATTATGCGCAATTTCCAAACTCTCCAAAGGTTTTTTTGCAAATAAAACATTCAGGCCTCGTGTGTGCTGCTGCATCTTTGATCCAACGGCTCCCCCTACTCATATTAGGTGCTCCCCGTAGCTTAATTACCCGCTACGGTGATTGGAGTAGTTGTGGGCCGAATGCTACGAAAATATAATCTAAACCGACTGGAATAAATGCCTACACAAATTAATCCAAGGTTGGAGTGCCCCTCGCAATGTAAATAGCTCCGGCTTTGCGAGGGATGGAGAGGTAGTAGCTTCAACGCATAGAAGATACGGTGTGAGAAAGCGAGGTCAATCGAGAGACATATAGATAGAGAGACAAAGTGAGTGTGGTCCGACATTCATTGAACAAATATATATGCTCTGGAGAGATATTGTCCGATTGAGCTTTTTGGCAAGGGTGAGGGCTGTAAGATAGAGCTTGAGAGATGATCCAGTCACAGACGTGTAGATATATTTTGTGCGTGGGAGGAAGCAAGGTCAACCGATCACGTAGGGTCGCCGTGCGATCGAAAGAGTGAGACGGGTTGGAGAGAGTGACCTAGATAGACGATGTGCGTGAGAGAGTATACAATGTGAATAGGTCGAATTGGGCTCAAACATGGTGATCTATAGTTTGTCCGAGAAAGAGCGAGGTCAATCGAGACATACGGAGAGAGAGAGAGAGAGATTGAGTGAGCGTGGCCCACCATGAGGTCGAAAGAGTGGTGGCGGCTTGGATGGACTGACCTAGATAGACAATCTGCGTGAGAGAGTATAGAGTGTGTCGATCGAGGCCCGAACAGGGAGATATATCATTTGTGTGTGAAAGAAAACGAGGTTAAACGAGACTCAGATAAAGAGAGCGAGATTGAGCGAGTGTGGCCTGCCGTGTGGAAGAAAGAGTGAGACAGTCTCGAGGGAGTGACCTAGATATACAACGTGCGTGCGTGCGCATGCACGAGAGGTTGGGGGGCTAGATAGGCAATGCATGTATTTAGCGTGAGAGGGTGAGAGGGAGAGGGGGGGGAGAGAGAGCTCGGCATGGGGTGCAATGGCGGGTGTGTGAGGTAAATACATTTGGTAACAGAGTGGAAAAAGGGGTTGTGTAGTTGAGAGACTTAGAGATCGAAACATGGAGAGAAAGAATGAACATGTGTTGGAAACCGATAGCTTCCTAAGGTGGTTAGGAGAGGAAGATTGACCGATACAGGAAGTATGTAGCATTTGTGCGGGGCGGGGGGAGGGGGGGTAAAAACAACATTTGAATGTACATAGTACGAGACTTAATATCGATGTTTCAATTCGGTATACATTGTAAGATTTGAACCGAGGACCAGGCATACAGGTAATTATTTCGATTCCGTGCCATACTAAGTTTCAAAAAGTTGACATTGACTCAGTTTGTTGTGCTATTTTGTAGGTCATATGTTTGAATCCATCCAAAAGTTTTCTCACTACTGTTGGGGAACGTAGTAATTTCAAAATTTTCCTACGCACACGCAAGATCATGGTGATGCATAGCAACGAGAGGGGGAGTATGATCTACATACCTAGTAGATCGACAACGGAAGCGTTGACGCAACGTAGAGGAAGTAGTCGTACGTCTTCCCGATCCGACCGATCCAAGCACCGTTACTCCGGCACCTCCGAGTTCTTGGCACACGTTCAGCTCGATGATGATCCCCGGGCTCCGATCCAGCAAAGCATCGGGGAGGAGTTCCGTCAGCACGACGGTGTGGTGACGATCTTGATATTCTATCGTCGCAGGGCTTCGCCTAAGCACCGCTACAATATGACTGAGGTGGAATATGGTGGAGGGGGGCACCGCACACGGCTAAGGAACGATCACGAAGATCAACTTGTGTGTCCATGGGGTGCCTCTTGCCTCAGTATATAAAGGATGGAGGAGGAGGAGGCCGGCCAAGGCTTGGTGCGGCCAGGATGTGGAGTCCTACTAGGACTCCAAGTCCTAGTAGGAGTCCACCAAGAGGGGAGGAAGGGAGAAGGAAGTGGAGGAGAAGGAAAGGTGGCCGGCCCCCTTTTCCCTAGTCCAATTCGGACTAGAGGGGAGGGGGGGGGGCGCAGCAGCCCCTTGGCCCTTTTTCCTCTTCCCACTAAAGCCCATCAAGGCCCATTGCTTCTCCCGTAACTACCCGGTACTCCGAAAAATACCCGAATCACTCGGAACCTTTCCGATGTCCGAATATAGTCGTCCAATATATCGATCTTTACGTCTCGACCATTTCGAGACTCCTCGTCATGTCCCCGATCTCATCCGGGACTCTGAACTCCTTCGGTACATCAAAACTCATAAACTCATAATATAACTGTCATCAAAACCTTAAGCGTGCGGACCCTACGGTTCGAGAACAATGTAGACATGACCGAGACACGTCTCTGGTCAATAACCAATAGCGGGACCTGGATGCCCATATTGGCTCCTACATATTCTACGAAGATCTTTATCGGTCAGACCGCATAACAACATACGTTGTTCCCTTTGTCATTGGTATGTTACTTGCCCGAGATTCGATCGTCGGTATTCCAAATACCTAGTTCAATCTCGTTACCGGCAAGTCTCTTTACTCATTCTGTAATACATCATCCCGCAACTAACTCATTGGTTGCAGTGCTTGCAAGGCTTAAGTGATGTGCATTACCGAGAGGGCCCAGAGATACCTCTCCGACAATCGAGTGACAAATCCTAATCTCGAAATACGCCAACCCAACATGTACCTTTGGAGACACCTGTAGAGCTCCTTTATAATCACCCAGTTACGTTGTGACGTTTGGTAGCACACAAAGTGTTCCTCTGGGGAGTTGCATAATCTCATAGTCATAGGAACATGTATAAGTCATGAAGAAAGCAATAGCAACATACTAAACGATCGGGTGCTAAGCTAGTGGAATGGGTCATGTCAATCAGATCATTCACTTAATGATGTGATCCCGTTAATCAACTAACAACTACTTGTTTATGGTTAGGAAACATAACCATCTTTGATTAACGAGCTAGTCAAGTAGAGACATACTAGTGACACTTTGTTTGTCTATGTATTCACACATGTATTATGTTTCCGGTTAATACAATTCTAGCATGAATAATAAACATTTATCATGATATAAGGAAATAAATAATAACTTTATTATTGCCTCTAGGGCATATTTCCTTCAGTCTCCCACTTGCACTAGAGTCAATAATCTAGTTCACATCGCCATGTGATTTAACAACAATAGTTCACATCATCATGTGATTAACACCCATAGTTCACATCGATATGTGATCAACACCCAAAGGGTTTACTAGAGTCAGTAATCTAGTTCACATCACTATGCAATTAACACCCAAAGAGTACTAAGGTGTGATCATGTTTTGCTTGTGAGATAATTTTAGTCAACGGGTCTGTCGCATTCAGATCCGTAAGTATTTTGCGAATTTCTATGTCGACAATGCCCTGCACGGAGCTACTCTAGCTTATTGCTCCCACTTTCAATATGTATCTAGATCGAGACTTAGAGTCATCCAGATCTGTGTCAAAACTTGCATCAACGTAACCTTTTACGACAAACCTTTTTGTCACCTCCATAATTGAGAAATATTTCCTTATTCCACTAAGGATAATTTTGACCGCTGTCCAGTGATCTACTCTTAGATCACTATTGTACTCCCTTGCTTAACACGGTGTAGGGTATACAATAGATCTGGTACACAGCATGGCATACTTTATAGAACCTATGGCTGAGGCATAGGGAATGACTTTCATTCTATTTCTATCTTCTGCCGTGGTCGGGCTTTGAGTCTTACTCAATTTCACACCTTGCAACATAGGTAAGAACTCTTTCTTTGACTGTTCCATTTTGAACTACTTCAAAATCTTGTCAAGGTATGTACTCATTGAAAAAACTTATCAAGCGTCTTAATCTATCTCTATAGATCTTGATGCTCAATATGTAAGCAGCTTTACCGAGGTCTTTCTTTGAAAAATTCCTTTCAAAACCTCCTTTATGCTTTGCAGAATAATTCTACATTATTTCCGATCAACAATATGTCATTCACATATACTTATCAGAAATGTTGTAGTGCTCCCACTCACTTTCTTGTAAATACAGGCTTCATCGCAACTCTGTATAAAACTATATGCTTTGATCAACTTATCAAAGCGTATATTCCAACTCCGAGATGCTTGCACTAGTCCATAAATGGATCACTGGAGCTTGCATATTTTGTTAGCACCTTTAGGATTGACAAAACCTTCTGGTTGTATCATATACAACTCTTCTTTAATAAATCTATTAAGGAATGCAGTTTTGTTTATCCATTTGCCAGATTTCATAAAATGCGGCAATTGCTAACATGATTCGGACAGACTTAAGCATAGATACGAGTGAGAAACTCTTATCATATTCAACACCTTGAACTTGTCGAAAACCTTTGGTGACAATTCTAGCTTTGTAGATAGTAACACTACTATCAGTGTCCGTCTTCCTCTTGAAGATCCATTTATTATCAATGGCTTGCCGATCATCGGGCAAGTCCACCAAAGTCCACACTTTGTTCTGATACATGGATCCTATCTCAGATTTTCATGGCCTCAAGCCATTTATCGGAATCTGGGCTCATCATCGCTTCCTCATAGTTAGTAGGTTCGTCATGGTCAAGTAACATGACCTTCAGAATAGGATTACCGTACTACTCTGGTGCAGATCTCACTCTGGTTGACCTACGAGGTTTGGTAGTAACTTGATCCGAAGTTACATGATCATCATCATTATCTTCCTCACTAATTGGTGCAGGAGTCACAGGAACAGATTTCTGTGATGAACTACTTTCCAATTATGGAGCAGGTACAATTACCTTATCAAGTTCTACTTTCCTCCCACTCACTTCTTTCGAGAAAAACTCCTTCTCTAGAAAGGATCCATTCTTAGCAACGAATGTCTTGCCTTTGGATCTGTGATAGAAGGTGTACCCAATTGTCTCCTTTGGGTATCCTATGAAGACACATTTCTCCGAATTGGGTTTGAGCTTATCAGGATGAAACTTTTTCATATAAGCATCGCAACCCCAAACTTTAAGA